>NW_009726515.1:0-61100 GCF_000703405.1 Apaloderma vittatum | reverse complement strand
AACATTCTGTGATTCTGTGTGAAATGGTATTCCAAGACGGAAAAAAGATAACTAATCATTTTAATTTAATTGTGCTTCTGTGTTCAAAAGTAAACAAGACATTGAGGAAAATGGGGAGACTGTTGAAATTATTATTGCTACTATTAAAAAAAACTCCTTTGTGACTTTCTGTGATTAGGTTGGAGGAAGTAATAAACATTTCAAAAATCAAGGGCTGATTTACAAGGGCTGAGCAAATGTGGTAAGAATTTCAAAGGAGTTCATGTCCTGTTCAAACTGTGCTTAATCTGTATTTTATTCTTAAAACTAAATGCTATCAATTTTGCTTTTAGTAAACATTATTATAGGATCAGGAATATAACCAAGACACTATCACTTTGTAAAATATGTCTTCACATGGTAACCACAGAGTCAGGTTTTGCAGAGGGAATGAGTGATTATGCTTTATTTATCTAATACAGAATTTTAGTAAGGTGCAAACACAGATCTCTTAAATATTCACTAGTTTCCATTCTGAATAGAAAAAATATAAATATCCTATCTGATTTATTAAAAAAGTCAACAAAACAAGCATAATTTGACAATTTAAAGGATTTACTTATGACTAGCATTCATTTCAGTCTTTCCTGAATCCAAAATTGTAATTGAATTGAACCAACTTTTATCTGACATCATGAAGATTGAGTCTGTTCTAAGAACGTTCCCTCTGTCATTGAGAGAAATGAATATCCTGGGCTCTGAAGTCCATCTGAAGAGAAATAATCTTGAACTATGGCATTTGGTAAATAGTATTTGTATCACCCCCCAAAAGTAAATGGATTTGGAGATTAAGTGATGATTGCTGGTACATACTTGCTTAGAGGTTTTTCTTTAAATGCAGTTATAATATCAAGCAATCTGTATTCAAGCTGTCTCAGAATATAGAGACAACATTGGGTAAAATTATCCTTACATCAATGAAAAGAACGTGTGGCATATCCCTTAATTGTGTGAAACGGTCAGAAGGGTGTTAATTGTCTTCTTAATGAAGAGACCAGAAGCTCAGTTACTTTTAGAAAATAGTAAAAAATGCCTTCCTGATTCAGCACAGAATTAATCCAAGCCTGTGAAAATTTGTATTAACTCAATATATCATTGTTATAAAAAACGCATTGTACATAGTTAGTTAATGCAATAAAGTGTAACTTAGCACTTTTATTTTCAAAGTATGTTTGCCTGGGAATCCATTCTCACATTATAGTGTCTTCCTTTTGTTTTATGGTTAGAATTAGCATAAAACAATGTTTTTCTCTTCAAGGAAAAGATGATAATCTAATATTAAGACCGTATCTGAAACTGGATAATTGTGAAAAATATTCCTGCTTCTGTCTGGAGAGCTCTTGAGCAATACAGACCCCAAATGAATGTTTTTGGTGAATCTGTTCTTTCCCTGAAGAAGTCATCGGATGAAGAAGTTAAAGAGAGAGTCATGACTCAGGCACTGGAGGCCATTGCACAGTAGAAACTCTTACAATGATCAGGAGAGACTGAGACCTCAGGTCAGTGAGGCAAATTCAGTGTGGGGCACGCACCCATGCCTGTGTTTGTGCAGTCAGTGAGCTACAAACCTGTGGGACACAGTAATTGTACCTTAGTGCTTTGATGCATAGGGAATCAAGACCATACGTTGTCTCTACCTCTGCTTTTCTAGCTTGTTGGGCATGGAGCTTCTCCTTCACATTCTGTCACACTCTAATAAAACATGAAGGGTGATGAAGGGAGAGATTTTCCAGCATCAACCTTGAACTGGCTAGAACTTTGAGGGGCATCCATTAGATGTTTCCTTCTAGTGAGCTCTCAAATAAAAACCTTTAAGCCACCAAAGCTTGTTTGTATTAGAAGTGCAAGCTTAGCTTCCTTTTCAAGTAACACATAGTGACTAGTAATAAACATATCTCATAAACGATTTCGTCTGCCTGCTGCAAGCCTTTGCTTTCAGGCTTACATTCAGCCAACTCTGAAACCTTCTCTGTTGCAGCAAACTCCACACTGTCCATTCTGGTCCTGAGGACGACTCTTACCACCACCTCTGAGGACTCAGGACTGACTGGTCCATCTGTTCTCCATCTGAACACATGCACTGCTCCTCAGAAAAAGGATCTACCTTTTTTTCTAAGAAGTGTCATGTGACCTCCTCTTTTTTTTTCTTTTTTTTCTTTTTTTCTTTTTTTTCTTTTTTTTCTTTTTTTCCTTTTTTTTTCCTTTTTTTTTCTTTTTTACTTTTTTTTCTTTTTTTTTTTTTTAAAAAAAAACAACCAACAACCCATAATACACAGTTGAGAACAAGCAAATTGAAGATACATAAATATGTATCTGGCAGGGGTTTCAAATTATGCACCTTCTCAATATCTGCTAGCATCGTAGGGGCACCTGCCCTCAGGTACTGTAACACAGAATGCTGTATGCGTACCCAAAAGATATTTCTCCCACCTTAAATCACTGGAGAGCTTTGTGGATGAGGAAGTATTTTCATGTATCAAAAATTGTCAAGGCTGTAAGTAGCTCTTCTCCCTCCCAATGGATCCCAGACTGAAGAATTCAACGTTTTTCTTTTCTCCCTAGTCCAAAATTCATTCACACTCTTAAATCACCTATTGATAAAAACATAATAGTGTATAGTTTGGTATGTTTATTATTTATACTTTATTTGTATTTCTAGACATTGCAAATAAGACTTTGCCCATTTTTTTATCTTTTAATGGAAAGACTCTTCTGCTGTTTCACAGGCCCGACTTGTAAGAAGATGTGACTCCCCATGCCCCAAAATGAGATACAGCAGAGTTAAGTTTGTATATAGATATAACATGACAGTGGAGAAAACATACTCAGTGCACTGGAATATATTTTAACTTAGTTTGTGGGCTGAAGGCCAAACTCCCCCCTAAGACATGCTTACAGATTCCCAGTGAAGACACTTGGAGTTACAGGTGTTTCTCTAAAGTCAAAATATAGCCCTAAAATCTTAACAGCCTTTCTCAAAAAACTGAGAATGGTAAAAGTCTTGAACAATTTAGAGTAGTAAGTCTAACTCAGCGTGAATTCTCTGCAGCCAGAAGGAACGAGGGGAAAATAGAACTATGTTCTGCAATAATTTATAGACTTGTAGATTAATGGAGAAAAAGGTGCATACATACAACAGAGATAAAAAGCAGGATTTTCCAGGACAATCCACACCCAGAGATCAAGGTTAATTTGAAAACTTAAGTGTTTAAAGTAAAAGCAAAGAACAGCTGAATTAAAGAGAGGGTAACACTGAGGAAAAGAAACAAGTTAAAAAGAGATACTAGCAAATGCAGAAAACAACAAGAACAGAAAAGTAAAAAAAGAGAATGTGTCTCTCAGGAAGTTGTTGGGGATCATTAAAAAAGATCTCGATGTTTGAGGTATTTCAGAAAAACAGACTATTCCTTTGGACAAAATTAGGCATCAGGAGAAGGGAAAGAAAATTACAATTAGAAGCATTAAATACGATACAATTGCATGTAAATGTGGAAAAGGGAATGTGCAGAGCAATTCGGAGGCAGAAGGTATATCAGCATCAGGGAGGAAAACAAGCTCGTCGTGACCATGACACTGAGTTACAGCCATACATTTGCAAAGCTGCTGCCATTTTCCAAATTGTATGCACTTTGGAAACTTTTCCAGATGTTTCAGAGAGATTATAGGGTTTGAAAATGGAGGCTAAGAAACAGGTAAAAGGAGGACATTAGTACACTGTATTAGAAAAAGCAACATGCTGCCAGTTCCTCCTACTCTTGGCTTTGCCTCCTTCTGAACACCTTTCTGTAAAAATGGTATTTCCTCTTCTCATAATGAGTGTTCAGGATGCTGCAGTTCTTAAAAGCGCTCCTAGTCTTTTGATTAGAAAGCAGGGAAACATCAAGTAGAGACATAAGAAGGCGTTATTTCTACTTTTCTGGCATTAACAAAACCCACAAACCACTGAAACACTTCAAAGGGATCTTGGACAGAATTAGGAAAATGCTGTAAGAACAGTATCAGTCCTAAAAAAGCTGCTCTCCAGAAGAGGTTAGAGAAATCTGATTTTATCTTTGCCAAGGTCAAAAAGTGCTTATACAAGGAAGATAATTCAGAAGCAAAAGTTCCTTTGATCTGTTGGAAAAAAAGGGTAGTAGGATGCCATAGATAACCAGAGATAGGAAAAAAGCATAAATAACACTAATTATCAGGAATTTTGTTCCTGGTGTTTTTAAATCTAGCCTGAAGTCTCTCAGAAACCTACACTGTTCACCAGCAAGTTGTGGGCTTGATGACTGGATAGGGTTTGATGGTGTTTGTTGTACAAAGTCAAATTAGATGATCATAACAATCCATCTGATTTTATAATGTACAAATCTTTTCTTTAAAACTTACTATTATTGCAAAGCTCTTTCTCTGTCATATTGTATTAGACTTGGCATCTTTTTTTCTTTGACAAGGTAGTTTATTAACTTTGAGTACCTACAGGTTCTTGCATTATTTAATGGACTTTCTCTGGCACCTCCTGTTGTATTTTTGAGTACTTGGAGAAGCATTTTGAGCATGTTCAATTAACACAAGTTATCAAAGCTATTTATGCTTTCAGAGTTTTTTTCCACCTGGAAACTTTTGCGTTACTTAGAAATTAATCTGTGTCCAGTCAGGCTCATATTTTGACCATGCTGAAATCAAACAACTCTCTTTTTCCAGCTTATGCTTCTGTGCACAGACACACATAGCTATGTGTTCTGTAAAGCTGCCATGTCTACATAGCTACATACATGAAAGAATTCTGTAGAAAAGTGTTTCCATCCATGAATGTTGAGCACAGTCATACAGAAGGATTTCTTCTTCAGTGAGGTGGGAAGAAAGAAATGAGGTGGGAAGAAAGAAATTCCTGAGCCTTGTTGTGCTTCACATGAAGTCACTAGGCAATCTGTAAGAATCCAAGAGTTTCTCATGCTTTGAAGCTATTTCTCTGTGTTGTTGCTTTTAATAAGTCCTCTGTGGCTGTGAATCTTTGTGTTCAATGAGGTGAAGTCTACAGCTTTTGTAACAAGTGCTCTCCAGTCCCATGTTTACATGAAACAGCAAGCAACAGTCCCTAAAGAAGTTTTTTATTCTTCTTTACATTCAGAGTGTTCTCAGGGACTACTTCTAGTTCACTATTATTCTTTATGTATATGCTGTCACTTACAGATGTAATTTATTGAACGTCGTAGCAGTTTGATCACGTAATGTTTGATCACATAATGTTTGCAGGTGACTTGTACAGTGTTAACATTTCATTGAATTGTGTTTCTTGTAGTGGTTTATGGGAGAAGGATATTTCTCCGGTCCTTAAACCAGATGAGCTGTTAAGATATACAGTGGGCTCTCAGGCATTTCTGAAAGCAATTTACAGTCTTTACATGTATTTTAACCCAGCCTGATTGACAGACTTGACTAAAAATGTATGTCACTCAGCCATATATATCTTCTCTGTCAGAATTCTATTTTACTGATGGAAGGAACGCTTCCCTCCAGCTCTCACGTGAAACTTCAGCCCACCCAGGTGTGTTTTGTTACATTTACCTTTCATAGCTTCAGACCTTCATAGTGTTTTTAGCAATGTCTTCCATTCATCTGTGTACTGCACTGCATTTTTTATTGCCCTGTGAAATCTCCACCTTTCTATGCGCTATCATTCTGAATGATCCTGAACTGAAGTCAGAAATATTCTTCCTGCATCAATATGTTTCTCTTGAGAAAACCTTTTTTCTTTTCCCAGGAGATGTTCATATATTTCCCATGAAAATCCTGCACGCTGAAGGCCCTGGCCTCTGGGGTACAGTCTGTCAAAACTTGGGACACAAGCCATGTCTAGAAGTTGCTAGTATACCTTTATTTTTGTATCATTTCATGATGTTTTGAGATGACTGGTGAACCTGACGCTCATAGAAAGTGCTAGTTTTCTCCTTGTGGGATTTGTTGACTATTTGATCCAAAGCTTCAAACCTCCCATAAATATTTCTTCAGTCATTTGAACCATCTTACAAGGATCTGAGAAAAGAATATGGAGAGCCTCATCCAGCCCTTGTTCTCTGGAGGAAATGGCCTGCTCTGCTCCGAGGTCAGATGGTTTAGGATGCTCTGTTTGCTGTTTTTTTAGCTCTGGGTTGGTAATCAAGCTTAGCAGGAAGCAATTTTCCTGAGACTGAATTGCAGAGTAACAATCGCTTGGAAAATGGCTTTGGGACCATGTCCATGTTATGCTTGATTTGGCATGAGGCCTTGAATTGCAGTCTCCTGAATCTTAATAGACTCTTGGATTGCTCTATCTCCTGTGTTTGCTGGCATTTCTTGTTCTCTCCTGCTAAAGCTCTTCAGTTTCATAGGAATGATACTTGCTAAAGGAGTCATTATAACCAGGACTAAGCACTTGTCCATGAAGAAGAAAAGCAGAGTTTCAGGCTTTATTCAACCCTTGGGGTGCTGGGATGTTTGATGCCGTGTCTTGAGACAAGAGCTTCATTTCTCAGGCTCTGGGTTGTCTTCTGCCTGTTTTGCTGCAGAGGGATCTGAGGGAAAACAAACCGATTTTAACAGCTAAGGCACTAAGCTGGGATAGGGCACCCACCTTCAGGTTGCTATTCTTCAGTGAATTATCAATCATTTTTCTCAGGTATTGGCATGAAGTGTCTAGGTAGGGACCGTGTTATGATTGACCTCTAGCAACCCTTAGAAGTACCATCGGGCACAGAGCCCAAGCTGGAGTCTGCAGCACTAACTGGAGTTACAGAAACTCATCCTCTCTCACTGTATGCACCTTCAAAGGAGTTTAGCCTTGGACACACACTGCTGGATGGCTGGTCCTCACTGTTATTTGCAAATATTGAAGGTCTCTTCAGAGAACTTGATAAATTAGTAGTATTCACAGTAATTGATCTAAAACTGTGCTACACTCTGCATCACAAGTGTTAAAATCTATTGCTGAGAAGACGGCACAGTATAAATACGACTCCAGTGATTTTCAAGCTTCAGGCTTAGCAGCATCTAATTCAGCCTTATATTCAGAGTAGCAAATCTTAGTGGCTGTATTTTAGAAGCCCTGACAACAAAGGAGAGGATGAAAAGAAAGGAAAGCAGTGAGGAAAAAAAGTCAGCAATTTGGAAGGCAATCTGTAGATACCAGGGTGAGTCAGAAAGATGCATGTCTGTTCTACAAAACAGGCTTCTCCTTCAGGCAGGGAAGAAGAACCATTCCCTTTTTCTCCCTCCTTCTTTTCTCCTTCCTTTTCTATTTCACTGCTGGACTGCACCCACTATTATCCTTTTTTTTTTTTTTGTTCTGGGCTTGACTCCAGTTTTCCCACCTCTTCTATGGATTTTCTTATGAATGAAGTGATAGTAGGTGAAGATAGATACTGTTGTCCTGGGTGAAGATTTGTCCCTCCTCACTATACACAGCTGTTCAGAGAAAGTATGCAGCTGAGATATCTGAAATATTTTCTTACTGCCATTGAGGCTTTTAAATTTTTTTTTTTTTAGACCAGGCAATATACAAAGCACATATAAGGTCCTGAGCTAATGTGTCCTCTAGCATTGTGGAAAGATGTACAGTGCTATGTGTAGACTGTGAAGCAGTATTAAAAAACTGTGACCCTCTTGCCTCACATGAAGGTGTCAGCATACATTAGCACTGTTTCTGTTGTTTCCATCTCAGTCATGCAGGTATGTGTAATCCACTGTGTAGCATGTACGTTACGCCTGTTATCCATTATAGCTAGATCATGCGAGGACATTTTCAAAGATGCCAGGGGATCAGTACGATCTGTAGCTGGTGGGAGGACAAATCAAACTGCAATATTAGCAGTGAAGCTCCTGACATAGCAGATCAGAGACCTATACTCTCCATAGATCGTATATTTGCTAGCTCCATAAGGTTTGAAGTGGTGAAGACCACAGCGGCATTTACTGCATCCTGATATATGGCAGTTTAAGTGAGAAGGGATTTGAGGACCAGGCACTGAAGTGTTTGGTAACTGACTGGGAATGCAATCTCTTTGAACAAATGTGCCAACACTTTAGGCATTTTCTGTTACATAAATTGACATTTCTAATCTACTAGCAGAGAACATTTTAATCATATTTGTGTTATCAAACTTGCATAAACCAGAAAATCTGCTGAGTTCTTCAAGATGCTCTTTTGTTTTAAGCACAAAGACATTTTATTGCAGTCTTTCCAGTTTTATTAATAACATTATTAATATTCTTTTTGCGCACAGCAGCAATGGAAAAGCGCCTGGTACTCGTGGGTGTTTTATTATTTAAAATGTAAATAAGAAAGGCTGCAAGAAGTTAACCATCTCAGTAGGAAAAAAGGAACAAACCTTTACTCTGACAGATGCGGGCTTATCACGGGTTTCCTCATTAGTGCATACGAAATACTTTATAGTTCTGTATCTGTAATGCCAACAATATGTCTCTCTGTTAATATAAATAATTATCCAACTGCCTGTTTCTTTGGAGAAGGAATCTACATGAACATTTTCTGAATAGCCTGTAAACTGATTTAGTTTTCACAGAGTTATCAAAAACTTTCTTTAATCCATCCCCCTACTTGTTCTTGGAGTGTGCTGACTGGGTAGGGTAGAGAAAAAGCAAAAATAAGCATATTTCATCTGTCACCATTGAGGCCTTGGGGAGTTCCCGCAGATGAGGCTGTCTGTGGCATATGTAAGGGAGGAACACAAGCTTTGTTTTGGGCCTGTACACCTCAGAGGTTTTGTGCTGTCTGCAGATAGGTCCATGTCAAACTGAGCTGAGAAGGGTTTGAACGGGCTGGGATTTGGCAGCTTTCCTATCACTGTTGAAAACTTGCACTCACTGTGAATACCAAGTTGGTAATTGGTATCCATATTACAGAAGACATTTCTCCACAGATTTTTAACTGAGCAGATTTGCTCTCCCACTAGTCCATGTTTGTTTTCAGGTACTCAGAAAAGTGGAATGAGAGGAGGTGTGATCGACACAGGTTGCCCCTCCCTGCTGAAAGATTTGGGCCATTAGATCAGTCCACCATGCTCAGAAAACAGCTGCTTTCCTGGGGTTCAGTGGTTCTTGTCACTGGTACTTGCTCCAGGGCAGGTGAGGGCTGGTTAGAAGGGGGCTCTGCATGTCCCAAATCTGGGAGCTAGTGATTTTGTACAGCACTAATGAGGTTGGCCTAGTTAAACATGTCACAGCTGCTTGAGGTTTGAAAATGACATTATGCCACTGCCTGGTCTTTCACTGGGCATTTGTCATGACTGAACAGTGAAGATTATGTTTATAAATATGTCAAGGGGGAGTGTCAGGAGGACAGAGCCAGGCTCTTTTCAGTGATGTCCAATGACAGGACAAGGGCAATGGATACAAGCTGGAACATAGGAGGTTCCACAAAAACATTAGAAAAAACTTTTTCCCTGTGAAGGTGACAGAGCACTGGCACAGGCTGCCCAGGGAGGCTGTGGAGTCTCCTTCTCTGGAGACTTTCAAAATCTGTCTGGACGTGTTCCTGTGCGATCTACTGTAGGTGATTCTGCTCTGGCAGGGGGGGTGGACCAGATGATCTTTTGAGATCCCTTCCAACCCCTAACATTCTGTGATTAAAAAAGGGAGATTATAGGTGTAATTTCTTCCAATTTTAACTATCAAGTATTAGGTATTTATTCATCCATTAACAGAGTTTGAAGCAGAATGCCTTTGGGACACAGGCACTCAGCCAAGTCTTCAGGACCAACAGTGTGAATAGTGTTCAGGAAGTATTTAGATTTTACTGAGACTCTCTGTCTACTTCTTAGGTATTCAACAGCCACAGGAGTGCCTGCATTACTGTAGTAGATTTCAACACAGAAAAAAAAAATTTCAATTGAAGGCTTGTTTTATAATAGGCAAGTACAGCATCTTTGACTGCAAAACATCATGCAAAACATAGTTGTCCTCTACTAACATCACCTCCATTTCTTTACTGGTTTTCTCCACATGTTATGGAACAACCTAAGATGACTTTGTGATAGACTTACAAAGTGTTGCAGATTTGGAAATCACATAAGTAGTCATTCTCTCCCTTTTATACTTCTTTCTTCTCTTTTTATAACTACCTTCAAAGACATTTTCCAATTGTCATATAAACTTCTGACTAACAAGGAAAATTTTGGCTCAGACTTTGGAGTTTCTGGAGCTTCAGCTACTGTTGTAGCTTTGAAGGAATGACTACGCTCCTAGTAAAAACTTCAAACGTTTTCCTTCTGCAGCCTTTTTACTCACTGAATCAGGAGTGGTCATATTACTCTTTTTAACATTTATTGATGTTGAGTGCTCAGGTTCAATGGAAACTAGAGAGGATGAGGAGAGAAACAAAGAAAGCAAAGCTTGTTAAACTGGAAGTATGAGGTAAGCATGTACTTTCTATGACAATAAAGTAATAAGAATACCAGTTCTGAAGGTGAGAAAATCCAAAGTTGCCTCTTCAGAAACTTCCACAAAATATAGTCTCACGTAATGAACTAGATATTGCTGACATGACACTTGCCATCTTAAAATTTATCTGCCTTGTTGTCTATAAGATCTGCTATCACTCATCTAAATTATTTTTCAACACATGTAGTTAACTACTAGTGAAAGGACAATACTGTATGGATTATTAAACAAATAGTATATGGAGCCATCTTCTTGAGTGTATGACACCTGAAAGGTTAGTTAATATAGTATATATCAATATATGTTAATCACTTAAATTATGCCACCACAGCAAAAAGATCTAAACTATTCAGCTTGAGTACCTAAGGTTAGGGGCCTAAATCTGTAGTTGGGCAACTGCTTTTCAGGGCTGTAAGTTGTTAGATATGCAGCTCACACAGTTCACTGAGTTCAGCAAAGGCCGTGATTGCTAAGCCTTGTTGAAAATAAGGTTGTCTAAATTTTGTACTACTCTGCCAAACGTTTGGCTTTGATTTTAAAACTTTGGCCAGAGTTATCTGAGTCAGTGAGGGTTAAACATCCCTTCTGTCAGCTTGACTGAGATTTATTGTGTAATGTAATTCTTCTTGAGAAAGATGTTTAATGCTATTGATTGCAAGGCTGCCTACTTAAAATAACATAATGTGACAAATGATGGATACCACATAAAGCAAAATTCTAGAGTAATTCAAGATATGAGCATGTATGCTATGTATATCAGAGTAGCAGCTTCATTTTTCATAAGGGCAAGTTAGAAGGTCATCAATTTCACTTAAAGGCATTAAACATTTTTGTTAGTTTGACAGCCATTATGGGCTTGATCCTGTTATTCAAGGCATTCATTAAACTCCCATCGACATAAAGTGGGTAGGCATGGGGCCAAGCTTTTAAATATGTGAAGCAGACACTATGAGATGAAAAATATTGGATAATATTGCAGAGGGAAAAAAAAGCATTATAGTGACTGTTCTACATAAACAATAACAGGCCCAATAGTTATCTGATAATTTGAAATGTTTTGTACTGCACTATTACTTCTGTTAAACATTTCCTTGTTAAACTTAAGACCTTCTGAATCTTTCAAGAAATTTATGCATCTTTGCACTATTATTTTGTAGCATCATAGAGCATAGTTTTCTTCAGGTTGAAAATGATATTGATTCCAGAAATTACAGTTCTTGGTTAAGTACTATTAGCATCTCTACAAAGGGTGGACTTAAAACATTGCCTCTGTTAGGCTTTTCTGTGCAGCAAAGTCTTGGCTCTGGCTGACGTAGCAATAGAAGCATTTGTTCTGAAGGAAAGCAGGAGTTCTGATGCTTTCCTTGTCCCTATGTGTCCTCTAACCTAACTCTGACTCAACATTTTACCAAAATTATTACAGAAAAAGGCAACATGTATTTTTTTTGCTATCTGTGTCTTTTCACTAAGAGGGTCTCTGTTGATGTTTCTAACACTGCCCATTTTGTATTTTGGAATATAAAGAAAAATGTCTTCAAAAATGACAGAACTCTTTACATCAGTACTACTGCATCTAAAGACCTTTACCTCAAGTCATGAGACTAAGGTCAGACAACTAAAACTGAAGATTTACATAATAATTTCCACTTCACAACTTCAGAAAAGGACGTGGAAATGATGTGAACTGAGAAAAATTAGAAAAAGATAGCTGATTTTCATATTGTCATGCGTTTAAGCTTATTACCATGTGCTTCATATTACTTTGCACTTCATAACCTGAATAAAAAGGATCTCCATTTGATAGAGAATCTTGTAGATAATGATGTAGAATGTCTAAGGTCAGATATCTGTAAACTCATTCCTCTCTAGATCTTGACAGAATAGGAGACATCATGTTGAGAATCTGCTTCTTAACCTCATAAACACATAATTAGATGAAGTAGTGAATTCTAGGCATTTAAAATGCCCTAGTTGCAGGTTGTATTAAGTTATTTATACTTATTTACTTAGTAAGAATCATCAGAGATTACCAAATAAAGACTTAATTAGAGGTTATCTTTAAAATACATAATTTGTATTTGGTAAAATGAAGTAATTCTATAACATTGGGAGGCAGGTGTGTGGACTCTCATGTATGTTAAATCTAGTCTTATAAACACTAGAGAATTTAATGGCATTTAGATTATTTCTTAAAACTGTAGTAGGAAGCCAGATAGAAAGGAGGTAAAGAAAGTTGTTTCTAGACATAAATACATTTTTTAATGAAGAAATCAATGAAAGAGTCAAATTTAGGAGAAAAATAATATTTCCATCATTGCAATGCATTTTATTCTTCAGTACAAAAAAAACCCCTCAAGCTTTGTCATTGTTTCTCTTTTCGATCTGTCATGTGTCATTGATACCTTTCCTCATTTGTTGTAGCTTCCTGTGAAACTTGTAGGTATTTGGTGCATATGCTTAGGAGTATGCAAAACCAGGACCGGGACTTTTTTGATGCATAAATATGTTTCCGCTCTCTTGCTGATGAACAATTCAGTCTGACACATCCTTCCAGATACTTCTCACCTGCCAAGACATGCGTGAGGAGGATCCACCGGACCACTTTTTGTGGAGACTCAATCTGTTATCTTGCTAATTACTGGTCCCTAAGGCATGGAACGCTCTCAGTTGCAGCAATGTTCTCAATGGCTATCTTTTGCGCACAAGTGTGAAAGAAAGTAGAGAACACAAATATTTCTTCACAAAATGAACTTGCAGGGCCTGTTAGGTAGCTCAGCACTACCCCTGACTTGCATAATGAGAGTAACTCAAGATTTTTGCAGAGCATGGTGAGTCAGACTCATTGCCTTCGAACCATCTTTCACAGTGAGGTCATTTTAAGTATTTTAACACCCACCCCTCAGAATCATCAGACAATCTTGTTTTTAGAAATTAAAACATACTAATTTTAAAAAGTTACACTCAGAAATAAGTCAGCTTTATATATTTCACACTTTTCCCAATAGAAAAATAACTTCCCTATCTGAGGTAAAAAACCTAAAATAGTAGGTTAGCATTAAATCTTATGTTCCTTGAAATACCTTTGAGTTTAAACTCATAGTAAGTTTTATAAGGAAATTCACTATGGTTTGATCTTAGTTACAGTTTTAACTCAAAGACAGGTGAAATGAGTAAATTATTTTTACAAGACAGTAGATGAAGTGCAGAAGCTCAGGGAATGTTTGTTTTGGTTTTGTGCTCACTCAAGCTAAGAAAGAAAGACAGAGAAGACTGCAAACACATCAGTCATAAATCATAGATATATTCCTAAAACATCCCGCACAGTAAACTCTTTCGGATTTATGGATGGGCATATGTTGTTTTACAGCATTAATTTGAAAGGTTATTAATAATGTAGCCTGATTTTAAAACTGATTTTGAATGAAAATGAAAGTATAAAGCAGTAAAATCTGAAAAATACAGTTTCAGGTAGATAATTAGATACTAGATACTCAACTAGATACTCAAATATAATACTCTAAGAACTGTCCTTGCCCCGTCTTTTTTTGTAAGAATTTTAATCTTCTTCCCTCTTCCAGAAAAGTGTCCAGGAAATGTAACAAAGGGCATCAGATCTTGTGTAATCCTTTAATAAAGGCTTTGCTTGTCTACAGTTTATGGTTAAGCAATGATTAATTGATTAATTAACCCTCATGTTGCTAAGATGTTGCGTTCACATTTCCAAACACAGAGCAGAGCAATAAGGTCAGAGCTGTTGCCTGAAACACTGCAAACAGATGAGAAGATTATTTCTCCCCTTGTTCATTGGCCAGAAAGCACTAACTTTATCATTAGAGAGCTTGTGCATCACATATATCTGTCTGTAATTCTCAAAACTGTTTTCCCTTTCTTTGATGCCTTGTGATGGATATTTTACTGTAGGTCTCAGATTATATCTTTTTAGCTTAGAACATTTCAGTAAGTGCTTAATTGCAGTTAATTCTGATCTGTTTAGACTTGTACTGTCAAACTAAGTAGAAAGATGCATTACTTTTTAATTACACACTCCAATAAAGGTACCACAGTTGAAAAAGCTTTGTCTGCTAGAGATCAACTGCAGCCAGTACTATTTCTTTTGTTCTTTTTTGAGTGCAAGTCCATCACGTGAATTGTCTCTCACTCAGTTCGGAATTGTTTGCTATAATAATGCTTTTACTCGGATTTCAGAACTATTTCAAAATGGATGTCTGTACTGCTTCATTATGTAGAACATTGAAAGTAGCTGAAGTTTTCTTTCTGTCCCAGTTACCTTCAGCAGATTTTGACTTTGAGATCAGAATGCCTCTGGCAGCCGTAATAGGAATACTAGAAAGGAATCAGCATGTTTTTAGCTGTTTCCAGTGCAATATCATTTGTTCTTTTTGAAAAGATCTTAACATTGTTGAGAATTTAAGAACATCTGTCACTGATGCTTCATTTTTTTACTTAACTAGGTGTCTACTTCTAGTCTTTCTGTCATCCTTATTCTCCCATCTTTGCTGGTTTCTTCAGCCAGAATCAAGACAGATTGCTAGCTACTTTCCTACCAGCCCTAGTGGGCTCTGAGCCACTACCTGAAAACTGACACGGGGAAAAAAAAATGCTCAAAGAGCTTATGACACTTCAGAAACTGTGATGGATGACTTTCAAGTCTGCTGCTGTCTTTTTCCTTTTATTTCCTTTCTTATCTGAACTGTGGCATACTCCTTTCCATTAATTCTTTCTGATTTCTGAAGAAAAAAGAAGGGAATTTTCAAAAAGGCATGCAGTAGACTTAAAAAATGTAATTAATTAATTTGTCAAGATGTATTGATTCGCAATGGGTTTAAAGTAGACCAGATGTGGGTTTCTTACAGCCCCCAAATGAAAACATAGTCTGAGGTTTGATCACTGATTTACGATCATCAAAAGTAACTACGTACAAGGTTTCAGCATATCGAATGCTTAGTTGGAAAGCATGGTTTTTAGGGGGAAAGCTAATAGAAATGGGAAAGTAAATCAGCTGAAATGGTCAGAGTTTTGTAAAACTGGTAGCTGTTTCAAAACTTGTACAACACAGAGGGACTTGTACAGTCTCTGGGCTGTATTCGAGGAGGAAGGACTGAGAACGAAAAGGGTGAATCTGGAACTTCCATTATATCCAATGGCCACAAAAAGAGGTTGCATCTCTGGCAAGGGTCATCAATGTTGGGAATCAGATGCTTAAATGATGGAGTCCTTTTCGATATTTATTCATTCTGCACTGCCACTGCATGTAACTTGACATTTAAAATGCATTAACACAGTGCTACTTGATGTACTGTATTATGCAGCCTATCAGTTTTGAAATGGAGTTCAGCCTGTCAGCAAAATCCTCCTTGCTGTACTCAAACTTAGTCAACCTTGGATGAAGGTGGCTCAGGGAACTCACATAGTTTTAATACCTCTGTCATGTTTTTTCCTGTATGTATCAAGTCTGTCATATTTGGGTTCTATAGGATCTTTATATGGACAGTCCCCTTTGTGTCCATGGGACTAAGTATTTACAAAAAGTAAAAGAACATTAATTCTAATGGTTACTCCTTTACTTATTTTGCTTTCTTTATGCCTCTTACTCTTCCATTGTGATTGATGACTTTTTTTTCCCAGCATTTTGCAGCACACAATCTTAAGTGGTTGTTACATCATACAACCAGTTATTTTGTTATATAAAAACTCATCATGGATTTCAACTATGCAACTCAGTAAGCATTAGAAAAAATAGTTTTTCTTAACTGTTGTGTACAGCTAGACTTTTGCAGTCTTGGATACCTTTTGACAACAGCAGATGTGGTCTGTGGGGAGATCTGATGATCAACCCAGCCAGTACAACAGCATGTTCAAGTAACATCAGGTACAAAAAACTTCCCAGGAACACACCATATCTTGCTTTATAATGACTGTCACGGATTTTTACAAAATGTCTTGCTTCTTGCAGCATGAAATCAAAATTCTTCATGGCTTAGGGGAATAAAGAATACCAAAGCCATCTCTGAGACATCTGCATAATATCCCGCTCTTAAATTCAGGGAGGTCCTCTCTATCCCTGTTCTTTAGTTCGCTCTTCTTGCTTCAGGGAACATATTTATTTTTAGTAATTGAGAGTTTGGCTAGCTAGTGATTTGGATAATTGAGATGACTATATGTTTACATTTACAAGATGCTCATAGCAATCTTTCTTCTACGTCTACTTCTGTATTTTTCCCATTACTTTAGAGGCATACATCACTAGTCTTTCATCCAGCAAAATGACAGCTTCAAATCCTTCTGAGGCTTCATTGAATGAAAGGTTGTTATTCTTGTTAGTCTGTAGGGGGTTTCCATTCTTTTCTCAAATGTGCAAGCAGTTTTTGCCACTGTCATATTTCCTATCCCTGCAATGAACTTTTTTCTTCCCTTAGTTCGAGTGATAATATTCTTAAGGGAACCGTGGCATAATGTCCAATACAAGGATTCCTGCTTTCAGATTTCAGATCATTAAATCATTCCTATTGCTTCTCCTCTAAAGTAACTTTTTTAGCACTGAAAACCTTTCCTTTCATCAAATATCTCTTGTAGTGTTTTCATGTTTGTTTTATAGACGAGATTTGTTGATGCTACTTCATGGAGCATTAGCCTTTACCTCTTAAGAGGCTGCTTCATTAATATCAAGTGACTTTTGTCGTTAGGCTCTGTAATCTGCTGTGATATTTACCAGCTGACACTTTTACCTGATAAGAAAATAAATACTGAGGGACTGCAGATAAATTAAATGTATCTGTTTAAAATATACTGAAGTCTAACAAGTCCCTCTTAGTCTTTTCTACTAGACAATCTTCTGTTCTTATTTTCTTACAAGAGCCTGTTTTTAATACAGAAGAAGTCCTCTGAGGCTAGAAGGGTAGCTGTTTATATAGATAAGTGCAAAAATGTCAAAAAAAGCTTCTATACAAATGTAAAAAGTGTTTCTATACAAAAAAAACGTTTAATTTGTTAATTTGTTCTTTTAAATGGGGTTCAAATGAGGTCCAAAGCACACATGCACATAAATAAATATGTTTATTGCAGTTTATTAGGATGTCAGCAGCAATTTCTATATTGCTGGCTTGTTGGCAAGTGTTTTTGAAAGCCAAGGTGAGAATTCATTAACTGGATGAGTTTACCCTCTTAAGACCTACTTTTATCATACCAAGCCCCAAACTTGACCACACTATTCCTGAAGCAATCATCATTTCTATTCACAGTTCTGTCCAAGGCATAACATCATTTGGTGAATGTGACTTGATAACGCTTTCACAAGGTGAGGCACAGGAACTCGCTTCCATTTCTATGACTATTCTCCTGACTGAACAAAGTATCTTCTCACCCAAAATAGAGATCTGAGGACATTAAGCTGAATTAGTAACAGTATATTTACCATAATGACACTGATAAGGCTAGTGAGCTTAACTCTGCTAACTATTGGAATAGCCTTTCGTAATAGAAGGGTTATTGCCTTTACAAAGCAAGACTCAAATGTATTTTGACTGAAATACACTGATGCTTCCTCCTAGATTTTTGTAAAACTTAAGTTACACATTCTACCCCATTTCATTCAATCTTGTTATAAGCCTAGACTCTTATTGAAAATCACATTTATTTATAGGTTTATTTGTACTGTGGAGAAATAAAGGAAAATTACCATAGCTATGTACTTCCCTTGATAATAGTAAAATATCTGCTGGCTTTAGTGGGATCACCAATAATATCCTAGGTTTTTTTGTTTCCCTTTTTACACTTTCTAATACCTTTAGTTGCTATAAGAGTGATTATTTATTCTGTGTTTTGCAAAGATCTCTTCCACTCTTGAGAAATATGGTTACTTTCTCATTCAGTCCTAGATATTTCTTTTGTCTTCAATCTTTGAGACTTCCATGCTTCACATATGTCAGGATAAAATCCTATCACTGTTCATCTAGTGAATTTTTTGTCTTGTCTTTGTAGCCCTGCTCTCACTCTCTATCCCACTTTAGTGGTTGAATTCATGTGACTGATTCCAGAGCAATACTGAAAGTTTACTCATAACTCTGGGAAAGTGCTTCATGTGTACCTTTGGTAGGAGAAAGCATTTAAGAAATAAATAGCTGCAGCTCATATTTTTTTATGAATGTCAAATTTTGTTAGGATTATACACACACAGTAAATGCAGTCACTTTGTATGTCTACTCTATTCCATGACATGTAAATTTAATAAGGCAAAAAATTAGCTTTACTTTACTTACAAACATTATTGCATCTTTGCACAGTTGAGGGATCAGAGAGGTTCTGTTAAGACTCAGATAATTATGATGGAGATTTTTAAAGCTTGTTGTTCTTTCAAAAAGTCCATCAGATTATTTGTTACCAGCTTTGGTTTACTTCCTGCATTTAGGCTGAGTAAACATTATCATTGCCATTAGATAATACTATGAATTCTTACTTGCAACATTAGAAAATATTAACTTTAATTAAATTTGAATGTATTGTCTACTGCACTAGTCATGCAGTTATATCCTTGCTGTATGAACTTGTTTGGTTTCTACTTTAGGATATTCAATTTTTACAAAAATCCAGGGTTATTAATAGTGACTAATAAAGATGGCAGTTTGTATTACGAATGCAAAAATCACCCTCAAAATGAGTGCAACTGAGTAGGTTTGGTTCTCCTTTAAAAGATACCACTAGTCTAATAATTTTTGCTGAGATAACTTGTGGGGCATAACCAACAAAGTTTCAAAAAAATCTAGTTGTTACATTTATGCATATATAAAATATTATTAAGGACTAGAAGCATGGGAAAAGAAGGAGTCATAGCAGCCAACTTTAGATACTAGGAGTTATCTATCAAGTGTGAACAGGTCATTCTAGACTTGCATTTCAGGGCAATGCATTCTGCTTATCCTTAAGCTTACGACAAGATGACCTTTAGGAAGTGCTTACTTCTTGCCACTGAGTACAAAAGAAGCCTAGTCTGACTGAACACCATTTAGTTAGGGCTGATGAATCATACTGCCCTAACAACTAGAAGATACCCGTAACTTCCAGTCTTCAAAACTAGTCTTTACTTAATCAGAAATATGTGAGCTAGAAAAGAAAAAATACTTTAAATCATGAAAAAATCAGATCTTCTGAATGAGATAAAATGAATGCTGGAAGAGAACTCTATCCCTGGTCCGTGTGTTTTTATGGAAATATTTTTTTCCTGCAGTGTTGACATTCAGCAATTTAAGTGCTTCCAAAGACATTTGGCTGCCTGGGAGAGACCCTTTGCAGCTGTGCTGGGCTGAGGACATGTTCCCTGCAGAGCCAGGCTCTGCTACTCGCAGGACTCTCCCAGTTTCCACATGAACTGTGGGAACCCTGCTACATCCCTGTATGCCTTGTCCTCCACTGTAAACAGGTCTCCAGGCTGAGCACACATACATCTTTATCAGGAAAGCACAATCCCTTCTCCTGTCATTTTTTTCCCAAGTGACTTAGCCTGGCCCAGCCTTCCATAGACAGAGGAATCGGAGTCAGGCTTCCTCTCTGCAGCTTTGAGGCAGCCTTTTTGCCCAGCCTGCAATCCACAGGCTTAAACTCAGTGAACTGTGAAATATTAAATCCTTTAAATTCTTACCACAAAATAGTCTCTAAAAGGTTCACCTACAAGTTTCCTGGGGAATTTCCCATCTTTCGGTTTCCAACTTTCCATTATCCCAAGGCACATTTTTAGTCATTATGGATATCTTGGCTCACCATGAAAGTCAGAAATGGAGGAGAACCCAACAGACTAGAACTACTGCCATTTGTCACTTTTACATTGCCACAATGTCTGTGGGAAAGAAACAGGGTACACTTGGGAGCTTCAGAAATAAGACGCTTACTGTGAACAGTACTTTAAAATTTTTATATGTCCTACTCACAATACTTTTCCCTTCTGTGCATGCCTAGAACTCCTCTGGCATCAGTACTGAGGTGCCTGACTCCTGCTTCCATTCCTGGGGTCAGACTACACTAAATCATATGCTGAAGTTCCAAAGAGATCTCCCTCTCCAGTTGCAAGCACAATGGTCAAAAAAAAGAGCATTTCTCCAGCAGTTCTTGCTGGTGCCCTGCATATTTAAGCAATTACATTAGAAGTGGAGCATAACACTGCTCTCTTTTTTGTTCCATTTGAAAAGGAAAGCAGTGAGCTGTCTCAGCTCTTTGACAAAACAACTGCAAGTGTTAGTCATAAAAATCACCTCTGCTGGTGGATCAATTTTCTCTCCCCATAGTCTCCCACTATACAACCCTCCCAATCACTTGACAGTATATTGAGTGTTTATTTGTCGGCCCAGAGTCCTAAAATTCAACCTTGGTTTCTTTAACAGGATCTAACACTGAGTGTGTGCGTTACATTTTTCATTACCTGTATCAAACTTCTGTCTGATTTGGCTTGACCTTTGGGTATTTGAGATGAAATACATGTAGCAGATGATTCAGCTTCTCTCTTGAATGTGTCCTCAGTGTATTCGTTTTGTTTTAAATGAATGCACAAAATTTTAACAGCTTCTTCAGGGAGCCTATTTAAAAATCAGATGTGTTTCATGGTTAGAAAGACAGAACAGGTGAAGATTTCTTTTCCGTGTTGTATGAGACCTAATTGTATACTACCTGTGATTTTACTGATAATGCCAATTGACATAAGAATATGACTGTCCCCTGACAATTTTGCTTTAACTTCTTTATTCTTTGAAATTGCAGGGATTACAAAACAGTAAATACAGTTCTTAAAATTTTACATTCATATAGCTAAAAAAGGATTTGGCTTTACGATATTTCCAACAAACAAGTGACCAGGTCTCTTGTTTATCACACAAAACTAATCCTATTTGATTCTTAGATGACCCTTGCATCAAATCCTGTATTTCATCTTTGTGCAAATATAGGAACCTCATTCTAGCACAGGAAATAGAAATTGAGGAACAGCTTATGAAGCTGCTTTTATCTTCCCTTAAAATTCTTTTTTCCTTGTGAAAGGCTGGCTTTGTCCTTTTGATTTCTTGCTCAGAAAGAACGTTCAAATGTTTCAGCATAAAACAATAGACTATCGGTACAGACTGACATCAAATTTCATCTTGGAAACGTTAAATTCCTTATTGTAGTAAAAATAGCAATTCTGTAGAAAGTAACATTGTAACCAGCATTGCAAGCTCGCAGAAATTTGCACTGCACACACAGAAACACTCAGTGTGCGTATATCAGATAAAATATTTTTTTAAGTTTTCCAGGTGGCTTGGTGACTTCTTCAAACACGGAGGCTGATTTTCATAGACAGAAAGAGGTATTTTGCTGTGAAATATGTTCAGATTTTCATGTGGCAATGATACATTTAACCTGGAGCAAATATGTGAAAATGTCATCCAGGACCAAATTTGACAATTACTCTCCAAGCAGAACAAAATGCACTTTTTGCCTGTGAACTTTCTGAAAGTCATAAATTGTGGTTCCTTACAGTCTTACAATGAGACCTAAATAAACAACTATGTGCAATGAAAAAATGCTTCAAAAGCACAGCAAAATTGTCATATCCAAAGTGGAAAATATCTTCAACATTTTTTTATTTCATAATAATTTTCTGATAACAAATATAAGGATCTGTAAATAAATATTTCAATAATTTACATAAATGAAGAAAAAATTATGAGCAGACTAGTTCACTGTTTATACAGCTCCCAAATTATCACTTACCCAGAAATGCGTTTAGAGTTCTTACAAGCTGCACTGAATTAAGAATTTACACAAATTCTAAATGTGCATTTCTCCTCCATTTTTTTCCACTAAAGAAAGTGGAACCTGCACAAAATGATGTTAACCCTATCAGAATTTATGATCTTATTTCCCTCCAAAATGACTAATTAGAATTATAGTTAGATCCTACACGGGCTCATTCACTTCCGAGAGATGTGTGTGTCCTTCTGCTGGTTCCAAGGAGAGACAGGGTGACTGTGAGGCCTCAGCTGTTCTTTCTTGGTGGTAACCAGGAAGAGTTTTCATTTAATTTCTGTACTGCAGTCTTGAAATTATATCCTCTGGCATGTCAGAACATCCTTTGCAAGTCTGGAGTCCCAAACATACACAATTATTTAGAAAGTAACTAAAGTTACCACCAGAGTTGATGCACAGAGTATCTATTGAGTATCTAGGATCAACCATGTAAATGGGAAATAAGCCCCAGATTTTCCAGAGCCTGCTCTTTAGCTGAGATGTACAAGTAGCCAGTACTGCTCTGTGCAATTCACACCATTAAGTTTACATTTATTCCTTACTTATGCTATATTTGAACTCACTTCATGCTTCTTTCAGCTTTATGAATTTCACCTCTGTAACTATCTGTTATAGCTTTTACAGTAATGGAAAGGCCTAAATTCTGTTGTGAAGCAGGAAGTTAAAGTAATTTTCCCACAGCAGTCCAAATTAATTTAGCTTTCAATCAGCAGTAATATAAAAAAGCTATCTTATATGAGATGGAAACATTTCTAGATTTTGACATTAATGGGCCTGTATACTGTTGTCCATATCTGAAGAGTAAGGGTCCAGTTGTTCACCAGTTGTTGCTGTAAGCACTGCTTTTCTATGTGCTAGTTCTACATGCATTACGTAGGTCTTGATGTTTTCAAAATATGTTGTCATTTTTTCTCTCTCATTTTCTTATTTTTCTCACAGCTAAAGCACATAATACATATGGACTGTGTCCTAACACCAGTGTATGGGACTGTCTGGAGAAGTTTTATACAGAGAGTATTCAGCAGTGTAAATTGTAAAACTTTTCTATTATTTGACTTGTTTTTTTGAAGGCACTAACCACTATTAACTGTTCAATACTCCTGGCAAAAATATTCATAACATTATTCCATCTACTTAAAACTGTTGCATGTATTTGTAGCATCTCAAATTCTACTGCTGCCTCTGTTTCACAGAAGAGCAGATTTTCTCTTAATTCCTGGAGACTGCATAGTATTAGAAGTCGTTAGTGGTTAATAACAACTTTATTAAGCTTACTAACTCACGAACAGTGTTGCATATAACCTTAATGGAGCTCTTTATATTAAACACCTACCCCCACAGAAATTTCTACATATCAGTCCTGTAATTCTAAAGAATCCAAGGACTGGTGGGAAAAGTTCCAATGACAAAAACAACAACAACAACAACAACAACAACAAAACCCCCCAACAAAAACAACAAAACCAAATCCCCCAAAAAGAAAAAAATCAACACTCCCCCCAAAACCCAACAACACAGGGCCCTAAATCAGAACTTTTTGGAAAGTGACATGTGAGTCATGAAGATGTAGAGCACCAGCAAATGTGGGCATGTGTATGTCAGGAGGAAGCTGACTTCTCTCCTGAACCAGCCGGAGGAGCAATGCAGTTCAATCCTGCTCATCTTCCAGCAGTCCTGACCAGCAACGACCAAATCCCACCCTTGGATGTTTGTATGGGAGTCACCAATGAGCGGTTTGCCTGCCAGAGTGACCCCCTTGCCCTGGTGCTGTAGGGAGAGAGGCCCCCACAGCCCTGCATCACTGCCTGGCTGGAGGAGGTGGGACCCTGACCTGCTGTCTGCATGACTAAGGTTATTAAAAGCGATTGCCTCTTCAAAAACAGATTACAATAACGTCTTAATGAGGTTATAAGGTTAGGAGGCTAGAGGCCTGAGCAAAAGGGAAAATTTTTGGAGCAAGGCATGTTGAAATGAGTTTTCAGACTGTGAACACTAACCTTGTAGTCAATTTGATATTCCCTGTGCTTAGAAAGTAATCATGTACATATTATTTCTGTAGTTCCAGTACGAATCATTTTTTCATTTATAAAATTATCTCTTTCTATATTCCAAGGTAGTAGATAGGTCACATTAGATGCTGAAGCAAGTGACCTGACATCTGAATTAGTTGTCTGATCCTGCGAAGAAGGTAACACACAGGAACATGGCAGCAATTGATTTTAAATTCCTTATTTTTTACGCTGTCCATGACACTTCACATCTGCAATTTCCTGCTGTAAATTTTGAAGAAGTTTAATCTCAGAGAAAGCTTCATTCAAGCATTGTGCTTTCATATGAACAATGTGCACTCTTTTCCCTGAAGTTTAATGCAATACGATTTTGTTTTCATGTATTTCTATTTCACCAGTGTATGGCATTAAGGCGTTTCCAAACAGAATATCTCTTAGTATAGTGTGCATATATTCCTTAATAAGATCTGGACATGTCTCTGTGGGGATTTTCTTGTTTGTTCATTTTCTTATCAGCCTGGTCTGACTTTTTTCTAAGCAAGTCTTCTGCAAAATTCTTTGAAGGCTGATTTCTATAATACTGAAGTCTAGGCAGTTGTCTCACACTTCTGCATATTTTTTTGTGACTAGGCTGCTGGTTCAACAATGTCTGCCCTATGAAAGATATAAACGCGGTGCAGTGATACTAGAAGTCTTTGATACTCTGTACTTTCCAGCATCACAGACTGTGATAACATTGTTACTTGGAACTCTGCATTCATAATTTTATACTATCACTGTCAGAATGTGGAACGTAACTTTGGTGGAAATGTGGGGTCTGATTTTTCAAATTATTACTTTGCCTTTGGTGAAACTCATCCTTATTGCTGTTCTTACAGATGCTGATTCTCAAGTATATTTAAAAGTTCTTTAGAGTACAAACAAAAATGAAGTATGGTAATTAAAATCCTCTTCCAGCTACAACAAGCCTTTCATACATTCTTCTCTAAAGTGATGTTTTATATTCATGATACGTTAAAAATCAAGTGCTGAAAGCATATTCAAAAACATTTTCAAAATGCTTTCACTTTTCACCTGTAATTGAGTCATCAGTATTAGCAACCACCTATGAAACTAATTTGGCTTATTGCATTACTCATCCTCACATCTTAATTATTGATTAACACTCTTACTGACAGTAAAAGGTTTCCTTTGAAATGTAATTACTGCATTGTAACACTATGCTATGACAGTCTCCAAAATTATCTGTGCCACAGAATTTCTTTATAATTAAACTAATAGGTTTAAATTTGCAGCTGGACAAGGAGGCAAGTATGTGAAGCCTAATAGATTCATATGCATTAAAGGATCATTGGTAACAGACAAGGGAATTAACATCATGATATGGTTTATTCCTCCAGAAAATGAACTCAGTATCCAAATGAATGTTTCATGGCTTTTTCCACCTGCTCACCTTCCTCCTTCATATGAATATTGCTTGCAAAAATCACGTTTCCTTGATTAAAAGCCAACGTTACTGGGAAATTGCAAAATTAGTGTTTTCCTTTGTGCTAGCAATACTCTCCTAGTACATTATGTTGTCAATCATATGATGAAAATATGTTAATGTGTACATGAAGTTTTTTATATATGATACATTATTCATTTTTCATGCTGTTATAATAGATTACAGAATGTGGCAGTTTGGCTTGATATCTACTTTTAGTCTTGAACAAGGTTGTCTCCTATATGTTGAGTTTGAAGAAGCATGATGCAAAATCTTCATGTTTTTAATGAGTTTGGCTACTGTTTAGTGGTCAGTATGCTCTGCACATGCCTGAAAGTTATTTTTGAATGGTATTTAACGCTTCTCTCCCTACAATGGATTCTCAGGACCATCAGCTTGTTGCTCACAGCACACAGTCCAGTTTCTTCTCTCACAGAGGAGTAACTATTCATAAGATAGTTACTTAGGTTGCTTTTGATTATCTTTGTTAGTGAAATGAGTCAGTTTGCTTTCTCTACAACACTTTATTTTAGGCACCAACTTAAGTCACTTTGTGCTGTATTATTTGTATTGTACTGACTTTAAACAAGGTACTGTGAAACTAGAGTCAAGACCGTTTGGCAACCCAATAAGCAATGCAAGTTTAACAAGAGACAGACATAGACCTTGGCTAGAGTCAACTGGAAAGCCCTGAATAGAGACTGGAAAATGCCTAAAACAGAACTAGAACAAAAGAAAACCTAGCTTGTGGTTGTGAACAGCACATTTAGGAATAAGTGAAAAGGTAGGGTGATAAGACGGCTGCTGGAGAGAGCTTCTATTGTCAAGGACTTTGTGCAGTCAGTGATATTGAGACATATTTGCAGGGTAATGGTAGGAAAGGAAGATATTGAAGAGTAAGTTAGGCAATAAACCTATGTGTAAGCTTGGGAAGGATGCAGTCACTGGGGCAGGCTCAGATATCAGGAAATGCAGGACTGTCAGAATGGGAAGTGCTGCCAGAAGGGAGCTGTTGGAGGGTAGGCAAGGTCATTTTTTTGTTAAATTTCCTCTCCCTTTATAAAAAACACATTTCCAATGCTTACTTATTTCTATTTCTCTTCATGACTCTCTCTCCTTTGCAAAACTAATCAATAATCACAGATAGAAATGGCTTGGAGATAATAAATATGTAGAATGTATTTGTCTTAATCAGAAAATGCTTTTATCCCTTCCTGGAAGCAGTTAGTCTTTTTCAGTATGTGCATCTTGTCTTTTGTTTCTTTCTTAACATCTGGAAATTACTTAATATGTAAAATTAATTTTTCTGTATTTTTACTATTACTAGACTAATTCGCATTTTCCTTTTACGGACTGATTGATTACTTACATTTTAGTGCAGTGAAATTTCAGTTTTTGATAGACAGAGGGGTAGTTGTCAGCAAAGTAGTTTTAGGTTCAATTCCTTTTGAGAAGTAGGAAGTCAATATTGAATTATGACACTTGTCCAAAGGTATTAAATTGAGACTTATCAACCCTCCTTTGTAGTCACTCTCACAAATCTTGTCCTTTTCCTTCTCTCAGTGTACTCCCCCAAACTTAAACAGTCTTTCTTTTAAAAAATTTTTGCTTTTTAATCTCAAAATGCTTTTACTAGGATAAATTTTTACTAGGATAATGTTCTATTTTTACACTTCTATAATTCAGTTAGATTTTGAACTATTTTTGCCGAAATAATGTTTCTTTAACATCCACAACTTGATGGGCTTTGTAAAACGTTTTCTTAGGGTCTTGCAGCTTTATTCATAATTTGGCCACCATCATTATGAATTCTCATATCCCCAACAGAGGATCATTAGTAATTTCATCAGGTCTCAAGATTGTGCATCTTTATGTAGTTTGCTTGATTTCAAGTTTTACTGATTAAGCTGCCTGCACAGCATCATTTCTGTCACAAATTATTTCCAGCTTTTTGTTCAGTGAATGACCTCAGATTTGAGGTAGGAGTCTGATTCATATATATATATTTTTTTAATTTGAGGGCAGAGAGGCTTTGTTTAGACATGGTTCTATGAATCTTATGGAATTGTCTGAACCCTACAGTCTTCTACTTCCACCAGTAAGCCAATAATGCAGCTGCTGTGTCCTCAGGGCTGCCTCAGGTTAGAACCATCAGGCAGATGAGGAACAGAGGACTCTTGACAATAAGATTCTTCTTTGCTCTTTCTTCTGGCTGTGGTACTATACAAAGATCCAGAGGAAAGCTGAATTTATAGCTGCTCTTGGAGGTAGGTGCATGGAATTCAATAGGAGGACCTGCTGAAAATGGTAAACAATTTCCATGGATGGAAAAGTAAGGTGAATGAAAGAGAGTCATTAAAGGACTGCTTTCAGTCACCATGTTCCCAGCTCACACTGTGTTACATATTGAAAGGAACTGAGAAAAATTAAGCAGAGAAAATATAAAACTTTTTCAAATATCATTTTAAATTCTACAGATGAAAAATGCTTCTTCTATGAGCATGTATTTTCCTTTCCTTCAAAGAGTAGTCTATTTTAAGATTGGTTCTGTAAAAATTATCATTTAATTCTCCTATTAAAAATAGTTACAATGATAAACAATCAATCATTATTTGGTTTGTAATATTAGGTGCTTTCTAACAGTATAGCTATTTGTGCTGCCAGTTATAATATTCAAAATATATATCTAATTGATCATGAACTTGTTGAATAGCTCATTCTCAGTTATTTTCCATTGCTGTTGCTGATAGGAATCTTCAGAAGGATGATTAATGTGTTCTAGGATACCATTCTAAAGCCACAAGATTTGCAGCTGCGCATTTGCCAAAAGAGAAAAAAGACTTCTGCTCTGTTGTGCATGTAATCAAGCATCCAGCTGTTGAAAATGTTATAAAATAATGAAGCATAATTGGAGAACTTTTTAAGCAGGATTTCTGCTCTGCCTCACAGCAGCTGGTACAAGTGGAAAAGCCTAGTAAACAAAAAGTGACATTGCTTCTTCCAGACATGAGTTAACAAGAAATTGATATATGCATACCCCTAAGAAAAAGGAACGAATGCAATGGCTGAAGTAAATATAAGTGGGGAAAAGATCATCAGAACTATTGACTATGAATAAACCACCAGAAGAACAGGCAGACAATAGAAGAAGTAATTTCCCATGACATTACCTGCCAAGCAATAGGTTACCAATAGCAACCTTTCCAGAGGATAATGGGGCATTTACTTGGATGCACAATGAGTAATGGCAAATGAAGTACAGCTCCAAACTGTTTCCTTTTAAAAAACTCTTCACACTTTTGAAAAAGGCAACAATAGCCTAGATTTACACCTCTGCTGGTGTAAGTCTGTGTATCTCCAAGGACATCACCAACCAAGTGTTCATATTTATTTGGTGAGAATCTAAAGCAAAGGAGGGAAACTACAATCCAAAGAGCAAATGCTTAGTTACACTTGTAGTGCCATAAATACCAAATACACATGGATACAGCTACTCTATTAACCAAGGAGTCTCTGTGTAACTAAGAAGGTGCCAGCATATGGAAAAGAGGCAACTGTAAATCTTTCACTTGAGCAGCATACAAGATGATACATGCTCTGAGTAGACTAAAGGATGGAATGGACCGACTGTGTCAATGAATCTATTTCAGGTAATTGAATCATATAAAGTGTTATACGGCACACATATAATAATTTGTTTCTAAAATGGGTGCACTCCATCTTCAAGCTTTTTTATATTTTTTTTTCCACACTATTTCAGTTAGAAAGCTGCCCCAGCATTGCATTTTTGAATTTAACTAGGTATTTATTCAAGGCTACTGTCCTTACATTCGTTATACCAATGGAAATATTTCCATGTAATCTCAAAGTTATGAAAATGTTACATGAGTCCTTGCAATTTTGACTGACTGTTCTAATAATGTCAGAAAGCACTGTGAGCTATCTGGTCACATATAAAAAGCACAAGAGCACTCGAGACCATCTTCAGAGACCAAATCTAGAGAGAATGGTGTATATAATAGTTTTTCATGTATTTCACTTTATCTCGATTTGACATAATTATAGTATCTTTGCTTTTATCTGTATTTTCTGTTCATCCAGCTATGTTTCAGTAGGATGACACAACTTTTCTTCATAAAACAAGATTACTAGAATGAAGCAGTGCTGTTTCTTCTGTTAAAGGCAAAATCCAGACTTGATAGGAGCTAATCTTCCTCAACACTTGAAAGTACTGTTTCAGCTTTGCAGTCTGACAGATTGCTGACAGAGAACTAGCCAGTTTTTACAATTCTTTAACTGTTTCTGTCTAATTCCTGACACTCATGTAAGTAAGAATGGGATTTGTTTAATTATTAGCATTTCTGCCTACTAGCTCTCTTCAGACTTTTTCAAATCTCTCAAAAGCAGTTTAGCAGTTTTAGAAATTGTGCTCTGCAAGGCAATTTTTTAGCAAAAGATTATATTTTCTTTTCTCAAATTTTCTTGACTTTCTTAACCTACATCTTCTGTGAAGAACAGAGAGAATAAGTGCATTGAAACATAATGGCCAATTTAATTTCAACTTGTATGTGATATTCTTGTGCCCTTCCGCAGGAACTTTTATCCCTTATGCTGCATTGCTTCGTGCTATCATAGCAAGAATGGATGAATGCAGCACATTTCTGACCTGAAATATCCATGACAGTAATACTCAAATGATCATGCTTAAGGTAATGCTTCACACAGTGTCCTGTTTTAAAGAAAATGCTGCACATTCTATGTGACAAAGGCCTAGAAAAAGGTTTAAATCATGGCATTTCTGTCATATTTGAAAAGATAATATTGATTTTACTTAACTTTAAAGCACATGCTTTTGTTGCTAAGAGCTTAACACAAAACCTTTGTCAGCGAGTATTTGTATGTTTGTAGTCACTTGGTAGCCAACATAGCAGAAATATGTAAACATAGAATAAAACTCTAGATAGCCTGAAAATTGATGGCTAAAAAGCATTTTCTTAGGGACCTGATTTTATTATCTTTTTGTTTGTTTGTTTTCTTCATTATTTTATTAAGGATTTGATTTTTTTAGTTTTTTCGTCTAAGAAATTACAATGAACCTACTTATTTGTTTTTTAAAGATACAATTTATACGTACTGATTGACACCTGTACATAGAGATAGTTAAGATATGACTGAGATGCTACTGACTTTGTTGCTAATATTACGTCTTGCACAATAGTGCACTATTCAGTGCAATTAACAACACCTAGGGAGTAATGAGATTTTGTAGATAGCAGACCATCTGATGTGAGGTAGAGCCAAGAGTAAGAACCATGAGAGTGGAATTCCTTTCACCTTTCTTTTCCAATATGCCATTCAGGCATATAATCTATAACGCCTCTATTGACTCATAGAATCATAGAACAATTCAGGTTGGAAAAGACCCTTGGGATCATCGAGTCCAATCATTAATCTCCATAATCATTGGAGGCAAAAGAACTTGTAAAGTTGAATCATCTTCTCTAGATTAAACAGTTAATTTAGAGTATGATGAACCATTCTCTAGAGGTGTCTAGATCACCCTATTTACTGTAGAAAAACCAAGGTGACTTTTTTAGGGTAGACACTTTGCTTTCAGATGTCTAGATTCAGAGAAATGAATGCTACTCCTATAACTTAGTGGATGATAGAAATCAAACTCCCTGGTCATCATTTCAGATAATCCAGAGACTCAGGGTGGCGGGTGGATTCCCCCTGGTCTGGAATGCCTCCTCTCACAGTGGTTGCTGAGCAGATTTCAGAGAAACTGCTAGAAGTTTCTGGCTAATTTGGGTCTGTCCCACCAGCCTAAGTGTACACCCAAGAAGCTGGCTGGTAACCAATGGGAGGCCAATATGATTGGCCACAGCTCAGATCCAACTGAACTTGAAAATGAGGACCTGCCGGGGGTGTGTTGAAGCAAGATCCTCTGGAGGAGCAGGTCTTGCAGATGGGGCACAGCCTCCCCCTTGATCTGCGATGCTGGTCAGGGTAACTCTTTGAGGTTGAGAGTCATCATCTTTATATGGGTGAGTGTATACATAATCTGAATCATTACTCTAAGTTTAAGAATTGGGTGTAGCATAGTAATTGCTCTTCTGAACTGATACCAGAACTTGTGAATTTGGGAGAGCTTTCATTTCTTAATAAATTCAGTTTAATTATGCTTGTGGATTAACTGAGAATGGGAGAACTTCTCACACTCAGAGAGGCATGTCTCAAGTAACTTTACTCAGTTCCCACGTCTAAAGGTTTCAGCATAGTCAGAAGAGTTAGGGACAGCAGGATGAGCCACATCATTTGTGAAGACAGATGAGACATGGAGTGAATATATGATAAAGTGTCTTCAGTCAGTCTCTGCAAAAGAAGAGCTATTTGATTTTCTTGCAAGTAACCCCCTCTTTTTTTTTTTTTACAAGAATATGTCTTTCTATAAAAATACTTTCTTTACTTTTCATATAAAACAAGAGATTAAGTCACCTGCTGAGGATTATCTTTCTTTAGCAAAAACATGTGAATAACTTACTGGAACTTAAACCCAGGATTAGAGTATGAAAGAATACACTTTTTGAATTACCGAAGCTCATTACAATCCCAGCTTGGTTAAAAAGTCTATTTATGTTCTTACTCTCATGTATATCTATGAAAGTCAAATTCAGTGGTGCTGAAGGTCACTAATGCACTTGGTCTTGCTAATGCCTTGTTATAATTTCTTATTGGATTTCTGCTGTTCCTGCATATGTATAAGACACATTTCCTGCATAATCACAGAATGCACTAACATGCTTAAAATTTTTTTATGTCTTGAGAAAGAAAATGCTAGTGATTTGTTGCTGCATGAAAAAATATAGTAGATGTGCAAGTTTTAAAGTACACAATTACACCCTAGTGCTGATCTACCATGCATATGATAGGTAAGGGAAAGGTCATAGAGAGAGTCAGCAGGCACTAAGTGTTTGCTTTGGTGGTGTAAATTTGCTCTGACAATCTGGAAACCAGGCTGTCACAGCCGTCCTTCTACAGACTTCTTACCTCAACAGGAATTCTTCTATGTTCAAACTCATTCATTTTTGTTTGGTCTACAGAATGGATAATGCAGATTTTTTACTATCTGCAATAGAAGCTATTATCACTGCTTTAAAAAAAAATGCTTTATTGGAGTTATTGTCAGTTAGCTTATCACAGTCTATAACTACACCTCTAACTAAATACAGGACTTTGTATTGAAGCTAGATATGCATATGCCCTAAATCATCTGCAGAAAGAGTTTTTGTGCCATTCAAAAATCTAAGATATTAAAAAAGACCTAATTCATACTATTGCAAATCAAACACTGTTTATGTTGTATCTTATATGTAGCGTAGTAATAATTTTAGCTGTCATTCATATGCAAGAACACTTCACCATTAAAATAATTTCTATGTAAATACTGCAACAGTCACATTAGATTATAGTTTCTTTAATTTTTTTTTCTTTATCCTCCTTACTCACAACAGGTAATAGTCAAGGTTAAGTTCCCTATTAGTACGCGAAAATCCGCTGCTTTTGTCCAAGAGTTTGTCTGATGACTTATGAGTGAGAGAGTTGTAAATCTCTGATACATTTAAAATTTGTCTTCCTGGTCTTAAGGAAGACAGTACACAGTCTCAATTTTGCTTTGTTTTGCTTCCATGAATTCAAAGGAGTTTTTATTTCCCTTCTAGGTCAGAGAGCTGATATTGTGTAGTGCTAGGGCCTGAATCGTAGGCCCTGAATTGAGGTTGACCTATAGATGAACTTCACAATCCCCACTATATAATATTAATCACATATGTAATGTATTGATAATCTATTTCAGCATATATATATCCCAATGCCAATCTGTAAAACTTTGCTGTAACACTAAATGTGCAGTGGGAACTAGCAGAGTGATCTTTATTTAAAGGCCAGGTGCAAGGCTGGCAGACTGGCTGTCTCTTGCTTTGTTAGAAGCATGTTACAAGACCATGAGACCAGAGACCTGTCTTTGGTGAAAAATACGTGATTAAGGACTGAAATAGATAGAGAGACTCCCCTGTATTCTTCCTTTAGCCCTGGCCAGGCTGTAGGAAGAATCCAACAGAGTGGACAAACCAGATGTTCCCACATCAAGTTAGGTAAGGTTGATTATTTAATAGTATAAAAGCTGGACCCTCTTGCAGTGACTTCAGAGACCTCACCTATGAGTGGACGCACTGCACAGGACTTCCTAATTGCCGGGATGGTTCTCCAGAATCGTCGCTGAAACAGGGCCTCCCTGGTGACTGCGGATCTGGATGATGATATTAGGGTGATTGGTGATAGATCTTTCTTATTAACTATTGCTAACTCTATATAGTAATAATTAGATGCATTACCCTGCTTGTTCTACTTGCTGCTTAAAACTAGAGCATAATAAGCTTGCACTGCGTTCTTTTTGCAACACTTTGAAACAGATAGTAAAATATACCAATCCTTCTGTTGGTGCCTGTGTCCTTTTCTGCAGGACCCATCTCCCCCTTCCCAGGCCAATTAAAAAAATATATTGAAATATCTAAAATTCATATTTGTAGAGTAGAAACTCTTCCTGATTTCATAGAATGCTTTGGGTTGGAAGATACCTCAAAGATCAATTTATTCCAGCCCCCTCTGCCATGGGAAGGGGCACCTTCCACTAGATCAGGTTGCTCAAAACCCCATCCAACCTGGCCGTGCTATTTCAGAATCTTTTGGAGAAATTTTGCAGATCCTCTCTATTGGCAGCATAGCCTTACTGCCAATTTGTCCTAGATCTGTAGTACTGTAACTAAAAATTTCCATGGAAGAGTAATCCATGATAAGGAGTTGGATTTCAACATATAGTTTGGATTTTACATCTGTGTGGTATGTTCAAAGCAGAGGTGGCCATGCTATGTAGTCAGTGAATCCACAAAACAAGCTCTGCTCATCTATCCAGTCCTCAGTTCCATCTCATGCATCCAACATGATTAGAAATCTGTGAAGAATGAATTCTCCCAGCTCTTTGAACCCTTTCTTCTATCTTTTTCTCCCAGAAGTCTGAAAAATCCTGACTTAATAACAGCACAACATGCCTCCCCACTTCTGAATAGGTTTGCAAGCAAATGAAGTTGTCACTTGTGAAGGCTTTCTCGTTAACCTTTAAGACCAAAATGTCCTCATTAGCCGAGAAAGCTTTCAGGTTCTTCACATCAGTCTTTCTAATTTAAACAAAACTTTCTCTTTTCTATTCCATGATTTAAACTTACATCACAGTCCAGCATCTCTTCCTCTTCAAGTTGCAAAAAGTCTTTGAAAAGGTACACTTAATGTAACTGCATAGACATGCCTGCCTATATCTCCAGAAAACCTGGGGCAACAGTATATACCAGGAAGTGTGTTGATTTAAGTGATACCTTCATTGTCAGTATTGCTAACTGTTATTTTTCTTGTAGAGTATGTGTAAATTCATACCTATTGTACACATACACACAAAGTAGTTCAAGTGGCATTTATTTTTTTCCCACAATGGAATAGGGCAAGAAACTTATTATATCTATATATGACCATCATTTGTTTATTCTGAGTAGCATCTCTAAACTTCAATTTAGGACAAGTGGCTTACTGGGTGAATCTTTGCCTGAACAAAAAGTAATGTTCTCTTATATTCTATAGGACATTCGTGTTCAACTGCTCATTTATATATGTCTGTGTTGTGTTATTTACCTTATTTTGATAAGGAAAACTCTACATCAGAAAGACATTGATAGGTTTTCATCTTGATCTCCAGGTTTTATTTGTATTTAATTTATTTCTTAGCTTAGTATCCTAGATGTCTCAAAGTCTGCAAAATTTCCCAGTGTTTAATTCAAGGTTTAAATACACTGTGAAACTGAAATTTTATTCTTTTTAGCTTAAACAAGTGATCAGTTTACCCCTTGAAGTAATTATCTTTTTTAAAAATAAGAATCAAAACAATGATCTTCAATGAAGTTTAACACAAAATTGATTTATGATTAAATTGTGAAAAGTGATCATTAAGCATATTTTTTACTACGGTTTACCCACCACACTATACTTGTTCTTAAATTACTCATATAAAAAGTAAAATATCTGTTAAATTAACATTCAATCTCAAATTAAACTTTCTTTTGTTAATCTTAACAATTTCCTGCTATGAAAGAATATAATTTTAAATGCAAGTGATTCACATCTCTTTCTGCAGAAAAGAAAATGCGCTAAAATTAGTGACACAGAGATATAAAATCCCAGCAAAACTACAAAACCAGCACTATTGCAATATATAAGATGACTGGCACTATGTGAAATGGTGGCTGTATAAAACCAATACACTCCACATTACCCAGATATGCAGTGTTATAAAAACCTCAACAATGCAGACCCAGAGACAGGATTCCATTTGCTCTGTTTTGTGGGAAATTTAACTTCAAATGTTCAACCTCTGCTAGAAAGTTAGCAGAGCAGACCACAAGCAATCCAGGAGATTTCTGGAGTGCATTGGTGTGGTAAATTTGCGACACGGCTGGCAGTGCCATTGATGAAGGGACATGCACTGCTGGGCCTGATCTTTACAAACAGCGAAGAACTGATTGGGGATGTTGACTGCTGGCTGCAGTGGCCGTGAGATGGTGGAGTTTACAATCCTGAGGGCAGCACTAAAGGCAAACAGCAGGATTCCAACACTGATCTTCAGGAGAGTGAACTTTGACCTGTTTACTGATTGATTTGCAAGAATTCCATGGGGATTCATGCTAGAGAGACAAGGGATCTAGGAGAACACATTGATTTCAAATACCGCATCCTTCAACCTCAAGAATGGTCCGTCCTGATGAGCAGAAACTCAAGAGAGGGTGACAGGAGGTCTGCGTGGATGAACAAGGAGTTCCTGATTAAACTCAGGCATGAAAAACACACACAGAAGAGGTGGAAACACAGTCAGGTAACCCAGGAGAAATACAAAACCACAGAAAACACAAAACAGATAACATCAAAAGGCATCTCTGAATGTCATTTAGTCTACCTTGCTCAAAATAGGGTCACCTATAGAAAGCTGCACAGGTCCACCTGGGTCTTGAATATCTTCAAGGATGGACATGTAAAAACCACTCTGGGCAGCCCATTCCAGCGTTCAGTCAATCACCAGAGTCAGATAGCTATGCTGTATGGTCAAATATTTTAGAATGTTTTATTTAATAAACTGTTATAATTAAAAATGTAAAGTAAAAGAGTATACTTTTCCTGATAGCCAAGAGTAAGACTGTATAGATACATTTCTTTCACAGTTACTTTTCCAGGAGTAAAAAAGTGCCTAACTGCTGTGTGGAGAAAATGATGATCAGTAGGTATCTTGGAAGGCCTCTAGAAGGAGTACCTGCCGGACTAGTTTATGTACTTAAATCACACAGACTGATGCCTTCTCAGAACATGGAAGTCACTACTGCTGTAAAAAATCACAAGAGATGAACCTAAGTAGAATAATGCAGAGAGGAAATGAATCTGGGAAGTCTCAACATACTTCCCTTCCAGCGGTGATTTCTGATTAGTATTAGATGAGTTCAAGGGGTTTCACTGAAAAAATCAGTTTGTTCTTTCCATGCCACAAAACCCAAAAAGATTGATTTTTCACTTCACAGAACCCATTTATCTACTTAGGTAGCATGACTGAGCTACTTCTCTACTTTAAAAATCTTGACATGTGATGATCATCTAATCTTTTGCTTGAAACCTGAATAGCTGTAAAGGCCACTTCTGCCATTATTTTTCTGCTGAAAGCTGAAGTCCATCGATACCAATTTGCTATTATCTCACAAAAATCACCAGCATATGCTCATGCAAGTGTTGCAGAACTAATTGCTCTTCAGTCCACTCTTTGTGTATCCCCAGACATAACATCTCATGCCTTGAAGGCATGGTAAGACAAACTGCTGTCCTTTCACTGGGCTGCATGTCTCCACGCCATGCGCTTTGCTGACAGTTATCCAGTATTTCTGACTAGAAATACTTGAAACATTTACCTCCCAAACACCAGGCCTATCACCAGTTGTGAATAGAGTAACTGGACAAAATTCTTAAATGAAAGTATAAATTAATCTTAATGTTAGCAATAAAACTGGGTGTAGGAGTAAAGGATTTTTAAAACACTGCTTTGATCTGAATAAACCATTATAATCTGAGCTAATGACAGAATCACAGAATCACAGAATGTCAGAGGTTCGAAGGGACCTCAAAAGACCATCTAGTCCAGCCCCCCTGCCAGAGCAGGATCACCTACAGTAGGTCACACAGGAACACATCCAGGTGGGTCTTGAGAGTCTCCAAGGAAGGAGACTCCACAACCTCCCTGGGCAGCCTGTGCCACTGCTCTGTCACCCTCACAGGGAAAAAGTTTTTTCTAATATTTTTGTGGAACCTCCTATGTTCCAGCTTGTACCCATTACTCCTTGTCCTGTCATTGAACGCCTCTGAAAAGAGCCTGGCTCCGTCCTCCTGACACTCTCCCTTGACATATTTATAAACATTAATGAGGTCACCCTTCAGCCTCCTCCAAGCTAAAGAGACCCAGCTCCTTCAGCCTTTCCTCAGAAGGGAGACGTTTCACTCCCTTCATCATCTTTGTGGCTCTGCACTGGACTCTCTCAAGCAATTCCCTGCCTTTCTTGAGCTGAGGGGCTCAGAACTGGACACAGTATTCCAGATGTGGCCTCACCAGGGCAGAGTAGAGGGGCAGGAGGACCTCTCTCGACCTACTAGCTATTCCCCTTTTAATACACCCCAGGATGTCATTGGCCTTCTTGGCCACGAGCGCACATGTGCCAACAGTGATGCAGACTGATGTAGTTTTCTTTATGCTCACCTCTGTTTCCGTCCATTAGTCTGTAGAGCTTCTCAGCAGCAGCCTTTTCACGTTTTGGGAATAGTCTTTATCTAAGTATTAAAAGCTGTGATGATGTGCTGTTTCCCTGCAAGGGCAAAATAAGCTTGGAAACTCAACTGTGTGTGATAGTAGGATCTTGTCCATCATCACATTTTAATCGGCCTGAAATGTTTATCAAAAAATTGCTTCTTGTGGCTTATTTTTCCCTTTCTTGTTCTTCCAACTTCCTACTCTTATACTTAAATAATACATACATACAGTTAATATCCAAGCAATTTTGTCACGTATGGTACAGATTTTTTTTTTACAGAGCAGTGCCACATTCATTTCAGTTCATGAATCTGAGCATACATCTAACTTTCACAAAATTAGAACTGTAATGAGGAATCTAGTGTAGGGATAGACTAGTTATCTTTACTCTCTTTGCTATCTGTGGGGAGAGATGACTATTTAATCATTCCTATTTTAGACATTTGGATGGGATGGGTTGCTTTCAGGAAGATCCTAACACTTTACATTTACTATATAGTGATCTTAGTCCCTTAAACTAGATATTTAACTAATTAATGTCTAATGGGTGCTATGAATTGCATCCTAACGTAGAAGCCTGTGTTTGAACCTTACTGAATGTTTTCTCCTTGCTCATGCTATTTCTCCTTCCCTTGGTCTGGTACAAAACGATTGAATGTCTATGGCTTATTTTTCCACATGGAGCGCACAGCACAAATAATGGTACTGCTTCACTAAGGTACTGTCTTAAATTTGAAATGCTAAATGTGGTGCAAAAACTAATATTAGTTATGGCCCTGTTTTATTAGTTTTGACAAGTGATTCTTATCATTTAAACTTTCTGTCTGCTGTGCTTAGAAAATTGATTCATTTTTCCTTTAAAGGTTATCATACCCTAAATTCAAGCAGTTTAGGGTGATCTTTTCTAATCAGTCTGCTAGCTGCATTAAAAACGGCCTTTGACTAAAGGTATTACATTCTTCTGCTTGCATGTTGGAAAATTTACACATTGCTAGGGATGTTAATATTCCTGATTCTTGCCACTAGACTTGAAGCTATTCAATCCATATTAAAAGCTCGTAACCACATGGATTGTTAGAATCTATGAGGTGGAAATTATGTTCCTCCTTTCTTGCCTAGGGTAAGAAATGATCTCTGATTATCACAGCTTTAAAGTTTTTTCTCAGTAGTAGCAAACTATCTTGATGTCATTATTCAGTCATAAGCCAAATAAGGAGCAGGGAAATTAATCAGTTTTGATTTATACTTGAAAATTCATCATGTTTACTCAGTAAACACAAGTTGTGTGTTCATTATTTTGATTTTGTACTTTTGCTTTTTTTCTGTAGATACACATCCACAGGGTCATGCGTTCATGTATTCACAAAATAGGCAGTTACAATTTGCCATTTGCATGTATATTGATTATGGTTACAGCCCCAAAATTTTCTCACTTTGTTTTAGTGGCAAAGAAGAAGTAATTAAAATTTCACAGTAAATTTTACTTACAGGTACTACTGATTTACTGGTAAAAACCAGTGCTGATATGCTTCACTGAAGTTTGGGTTCAAATGGAGAGGTGCACTGATTTGCAAACAATAATTTATTCTTGATAGTGTCACTCAATACAGACAGCAGAGTGATAGCACTGGTGTTAAAACAACCGGAGGTTATGTGAGTGCACTCGATATGTGTTCATAAATTACATATAAAAATCACAAATTTGGGTCTGGAGGAGGAGAAAGGCTGAGAAAAGAAGAATTTCTATCTTCATGAGAATTTTCACGATGTTTAGAGATGTTTTATTATGAATCTGTAGCTGGACTTGTATGTCAGTCAGACTGCGTAACAGAATAAAACTCCATCACTTAGGTCCAATGTCTTCTTAAAACTGAATCTTTTAAAAGGGATAAGAATATCAAAGCTGAAATGCTTTTATGTGTTCCTGTATATTAACATTACTTTTTTCTTTAGAAAGATACTATTTGGAATATAAAATAATTTAGAAGAAAAAGATTTTTCAGCCTATTTATCGGTTCAGGTGCAGTTTGTCAACAAAGCAGCAGAAAAAGTGCAGCCACTAAAGAAATGATTTATTGATACTTCAGGCTTGTTAAAACAGGTTAATGTCAATGCAATTAACTTCTGGATCAAATCAGTCCACTGCAAAGTGAAAGCTGACAGAATGACTTTAAAATCACATCCCAAACCAAATGAGAGTATCAATGAGTGTTCAGCTTCAGAGGAAGAACCAACAAGTGATATAAGGCTGAGTTTCTTTCAGAAAAAAAATAGTGTATTTTGAAGGAAACTGTTGAAGTAATGGGCCACTGTTCAAATAGTTTCAGAGAAAAGGAAGATGACATAACAAGACAGTGTATAGAAATTAGAAATTAGACAAACTTGAAAGTAACAGTACTGCTTGATCAGCAAATGGCCAGGGTACCGGAGGTCAGCTTCTCTTGCAAAATATTAGGTACTAATTGCATTGATTGGATGAAATTCTGTCAGAAAAGTGAATAATATCTTCATAATTTACTCAGTTATGTAATGCCATTATAAATTAGCAAAGAAGTTTGTTAAGAAGTTCAGACTGCTTCTTAAAGTGAAAGTTAAAATGTATGTAAACCAAGGGAGGTTAAAACTAACACCAAGAAAATTTAGAACTGTGAAAATATGCTACAAAAGAAAAGTAGATAATAAAGAAAGCCCACCCTCACATTTCAGACAGCCGTTTAAATAGATTTCCACGTGTAAAGCACCATACCACAAAAGGCAACTTTCCTGTTTCTACGTTTCATCATGATCATGTAACAGCAATTGATTTCAGTCATATACGTCTTGTATTTGATAAGTCACTGCTCCTTGGGTAAGTGGTGCCTCACACAATTTTGATAAATTCCATGTATTGCCTGTCCTCTACTGCCCATGGCCAATGGCAGCTGCCCTGTAGGGCTCCAGGCTGTGATATCAGTAGTGTAAAAAGAGCTTTGAGAAGCTTTGAAGTAGAATTTCCACACTGAAGCATGAGCACAGCAACAAGAAACAGGATTCTGAACAAAGTTCTCCAATTCCCTACAATGGGAGGCACAATGGGGTCTGGAAGTACAGGCCACAGAGCCCTATTTTCTTGGCTAAAAATAGCTTTAAAATATATTATCTTGTGTTAGAGGGTTGGATGTCCGGACTCCACAGTTGTCCAGAATCAAAGTAGATAAAGATAGTGTAAATAAATATTTCATCTCCTCAAACCTTTACTCTGTGTCATCTGCTGCTGTGCTTCCCAGGAGTTAAACTGTGCACATTTGGATGGACCCTTTGTAGGCAGGGAATTATGAAAAGTAAAATGGCAAGAGGAAATGAAAACTGCAACATTTTATAACATATCACATGTTCAAAGGAATGCTAAAACTTGTTTCTCTTCCCCCAGAAAGTGGAAACAGAGGAAAGAGAAAAGAAAAAATCAAATTTTAACAGAAATTTTTGAAGTAAAATGAAATAAATTTAATTTCTTTCAAATTCAGTAAAGAAACAAAAATATTATTTTGATCTTATCTGGTGAATATTCACATGTGTGCTCAAGCCTAAAAATATATTGCTGGCTGAGGAAAAAAAAGGTCTGGCAATATAATCAATATGATGACTTTTTTTTCTTTTCTGGCTATTTCACTGAGACAATTTCAGAATCAAAGTGAATTTTAAAACACCAGCATAAATTTAGGTAAAAATATACAAATAAGAGGTAAAAATATAAAAATAAGAAAGGTGGGAAAGAGGACACTTGGAGTTCCTGTTGCTGTCATCTTTTTATTACAGTCATAGCTTCACAGAGACAGTCCTTAACAAAGTAAATGAAGAAGAAAGATGTAGAGCACAGAAAGGGAGGGGTCAGGCACCTGTGGTTGTTGGTAGAGAAGGGGAGTCCTGACAGAGAGGAACATGGTAAATCCCTGGTGAGGAAAAAAAGGCAGAAAAAAGGTTTAAAGGACTACCTGGAGCAAGGGAGAAGAGCAGATGCCACAAAGGAATTGATGAGAGGATGGAAGTAATTTGGTCTTCAAGAGTAGCAAAGTGTGAAACCCGCTACAGCGTTTTGAAGCACAGTTTCTCATCTCAATTTTTTTTATCAGGGTCATTTGGAGAATTGGGTCAAAATAATCTTCAAAAAATCCCAAACCTCAAGTTAATGATTTCAACAAGGTCAAGTTTTTACAACCTGGTTGTAAAAAGTTTCTCCACTGTTTCCTTTTTCCCTGGTAATATTAAATCCTGTTCAAAGTGCAAAGAAGATAACAAAGTTAGTTGATGATGGCACTTTTAATTACACAATTCTTTCTTTGAAGCAAATATATTTCACAACTCATCAGATTAATTTCTCTGTGATTGTGACAGGATCATGAGTCAGGCAGAGTTCTGAAGTACGTCTTTCTAGAACTTTTTATTCTACCAAATCTCCCATAATATCAAAAGGCCTTTTAACTCAGAAAGCCTAATTTTAAATTAAAAATAGTAGCATATGTGTATACTAAATTGGGGAATAACTGAAGCAACTAGAGTATAAATAATAATACATTTTTTTAAAACTCTCCCCCTTCCCGCTGTGTTATTATCTCCTGATCTTACAAGTGGCAGCAAATCCAGATCCTCCCCATCCCCAGGACAGTGCCTTTGCCTACTCTGAGCCCTGCTTGCTCTCTTGCCCCTTAGCACAGGTGCTTAGATTTAGGAGGTGCTGCAGGCTCCAGCCTGGCCTCGACTTCCCTCTCAGTCACACCTGCAGGCTCTGAGGCTCCCCACATGTGCTGAGATACCTGTTGTTCTCTGCTATTCACTTCAAACCATCTGAGTATGACTATGAACACACAGATAAAATAGCATCAAGTACAGGAGGCTTCTGCAGCAGGGTGCTGTGGAACCCGTGTTCAGTTCTTGAAAGATTAAAGCAACTGAATGCCACACTTTTTTCTGTGCTGAGTGGAACTATTAGGAACAAAAGCTATGGTTTACGGATATAAGCTATTTTTTCCTGGGATTTTGCAGCATCTGAAAAATCTTATGGTGATAAGAGGCTGCATAAAAAAAAAGCAATTTTATATATAAAGTACTACAATCACTTTTCAAAAAATATAAGAGGTGTAGTTACTTTTGAATTGTGGTCTTGTATTTTAACCTAGTTCTTCTTGATAAGGGCTTTCTGCCAGCTTCCTGTTGCTAAAAGCTACAGGAGACACATGTCATGGTATGCTAATCTCAAAAACATGACAAGGTCATTTTTGGGTGTAACAGGGGTACATATATGAACCCTGATTTTCATGTCTTTTTGAGAAATACCTGACAAAAGTTAGGAAGAGAAGGACTAGGAAACTGATTCCTAGACTAACTGGAGTGTCACCTGGTTAACAGGAGACGTCAGAACTTCACAAGAACTGCTTTAGTTTGTGTTGAATGCTGACATCCTCCAGGAGCAATTATAAAACCCAGGGATAAGTCATATTCAAGTATGTCTCTGCCACTTCCCATCTCCTATGCCTTAAAAGGAGAAAAAGACTTAACAGGATATTTAGTAAACAGTTGTGTAATATTATAGCAGCAATACTACAGTAACGATAGATGAGATTATATGGGGAGATCCACATAAATCCTTCTGAGAACATATTTTGGACATATAGTACTTTAAGAGTGATGTTTGTGTAACAGATTCGGAAGAAGACACAGGAAAAAGGGTGACTTGCGTCTCTTTGTGGTAGCATACATTGGCTACTCAAATGGCATTTGGGTATGTACTTGTTATAGCATATGTTTTAACAGTCTCCTCTCATATTCATAGAATCATAGAATGTTTTGTGTTGGAAGGGACCTTAAAGATCATCTAGTTCTAACCCTTCTGCTGTAGGCAGGGACACCTTTCTCCAGACCATGTTGCTTAAAGTCCCATCCAACCTGGTCTTGAGCACTTCCAGGGAGGGGACATCCACAACAGTTGAAAACAGTTAAGCCAGTTAGAGCCACAAGAGACTTGGCCCATGATTGTTCCATGATTAAGAACCTTTTAGAGCCACAAAGTTCTTGTGTTTAGCTCTACTATGGAGCGTGGGTAATGGAAACTGAATCTTCATTAACAGTCTTACAAAAAGTACTGAAAACTACCAGACTTGTGATAGACACTTAACTGTCTTGTCTTAGGATGTTCTTCTCCTCTGATTGCTAACCTTGAATGACTATCTTTTAATTCAATATTTCTACCAATGCTGTCTGTCAGTAACCTAATCAAAACTCTGACTTCCCAGATGGTTAGTGACAAGACAAGAGTTTTACTAAAGCTGAGGTATTGCACCGCTATGGCTTTCCCCTTCCTGTAAAATCTCTCAGAGTAGACATCAAAGAAGAAAATTAAATCATTGAACCATAGAATCATATAGGTTGGAATGGACCTCCAGAGGTCATCTAATCCACCCTCCTGTTCCAATAAGATAAGGTTACTCAGGGCCATGTCCAGGCAAATTTTGCATATTCCTAAGGATGGAAACTCTACAGCCTGTGCAGAGTTTTACTATTCTCATGGCAGACTAGTTTTTCTCATGTCCCCATGTTTCACTTCATGTTCATTCTGTTGTGTCCTAGTGGCTCTTGGCAAACAATTGTTGTTTTTATATTGACCTAGTATCCTTACTGGCCTTAGAGACCTATTGTTTAATACTTTGATTTTCTATCTTTCTGAGGACTAAATTTATTGTTAGTTTTTTAACAAGTGAAATTTGGTTCAGCAAACTTTTTAACACAAAAAAGAACTTCTTGTCTACATGTTTCTAGCATTAGCTAGATTCTGAAATGCAGCCGTTCTCAAACTTTAAGATCTGCCATAACTTTTACCTCAGTTGCCATGAATTTTCCACATGTAATCCAGAAAATTCTTCCAGTGACATTAAAGGCTGTCAGTGTTTGTTAATCTCATTAATCAGTAGATTTCAATGAAGCAAAAAGATAAGCTTCTGTGTGCAGAGAAAAGCCTTTCTTACAGTTACTTTAGTTAATTCATTTTTATTTCAGTGATATTATAATCAGAGCTATCCTACAGCTACTCAGAATCACCACAGAATGTTTGTTCTGAATCTGAAGATTTCACTTGTAAGTTTTTTATTTTGTTTTAAATTTCTGAAGAATCTAAAACAGTGGTGACTCTCAGTGCTGAAACAGTACAGCAGAGAGAGTTGTGATCTGACCCAGCATGGAGACTCCTTCCAGCTTAAGTTAAAAGGAACATTATGGAAGCATGGGATGACAAAGAACACTCTCTGGCAAGGCTGTTCAGTGGAATCTGGGTTTCAGCATTGGCAGGACTGCTATTCTAGAGATGCACTGTCTTGCAGCAAGTTTGCTTTCCAGGTGAGTCTGAAATGAACGGTCTTCAGAGGGTCTATTAAAGCTGCCTTATTACATCAGTTACTGGGGTCTCTGAAAGACCAGTGAATCCCCCAAAGGCTGAAGAGTATTTCTTCCTCAGTGGACTGGAAGACCCACTACCTACATTCAATGTCCAGTGCTACAAAAGACAGACGTTGGGGGAATATTTGGTTCCTGACAAGGGTAATAATGATGTCTCATCAATTCAGAGCAGACCAGAGCTCATGTGCTACTGTCTGATGCTGAGCCTAAACATCAGCATGTGAAGTAAAGACAGTGCCTTGTGCAGCAGACAAGGAGCTTCCTTCCTTCCTGTCCTTCGACATTTCTTTCTTTTCTTCACCTCCACGGTGAAATGATTAACTTTGTGTCCATAAGTGAGGTTTAGCAGAACTGGACCATGAGCAGAAAAACTTCTTGAGTATGTTATGGTTTGTTAAGAAGCATGTTTCTTAAAATTAGTCTGATGTTTTAAGACAGGTAGAATAGAACAGCTGAGGAAAGGGACATGCTATAGAATCATAGAATGGCTTAGGCTGGAAGGGACCTTAGAGATCATCTAATCCAACCTCCCTGTCATGGGCAGGGATGCCCTTAACTAGGCCACATTACTCAAGGCCTCATCCAACCTCGCCGTGAACATCTCCAGGGATCCACAACCTCTCTGGGCACTCTATTCCAGAGTCTTGCCACCCTCCTACTGAAGAATTTCTTCCTAATATCCTGTCTAAACCTATTCTCCTTCAATTTAAATCCATTTCCCCTTGGCCTATCAGTGGACACTCTTGAAAAAAGTCCCTCCGCAGCCTTCCTGTAGATTCTCTTCAGGTACTGGAGTCTTCTCCAGGCTGAATAATTCCAGCACCCTCAGTCTATTCTCATAGCAGAGGTGCTCCAGCCCCTGGATCATCTTTGTGGCCCTCCTCTGAACATGCTCCAACAGATCCATATACCTCTTATGGTGAGGACACCAGAACTGAACACAGTATTCGAGGTCAGGTCTCACCAGAGCAAAGGGGAAAAATCACCTCTCTTGATCTGCCGGCCACACTCCTCTTGATGCATCCCAGGACAGAGTGGACCTTCTGGGCTGCATGAGCACACTGCTGGCTCACATTGAGCTTCTTGTCTGTCAACACACCCAAGTCCTCCTTTTCAGTGGTACTCCCAACCCACTTTGTACCCAGTTTGTATTTGTGCCTGGGATTAGCCCGGCCCAGGTGCAGGACCTTGCACTTTGACTTGCTGAAGTTCATGCAGTTTGCACTGGCCCATTTCTCAAGCCTGTCAAGGTCCCTGTGGATGGCATCTCTTCTCTCAAGTGAGTCCACAGCATCACACAGTTTCATGTCATCAGCAAACTTGCTGAGGGTGCACTCGATGTCACTGTCCATGTCGCTGACAAAGATGTTGAACAGCACTGGACCCAGAACAGACCCCTGAGGAGCTACATTTGTCACTGGTCTCCACCTAGACATTGAACCGTTGACCATAACTCTTTGAGCGTGACTTTGTAGCCAATTCCTTATGCACTGAGTGGTCCACCCATCAAGTCCATGTCTCTCCATCTTAGAGATAAGGCTATCATATGGGACAGTGTCAAATTCCTTGCACAAGTCCAGGTAGATGACATCAGTTGCTCTTCCCATTTCAACTAGAGCTGTAACTTTGTCATAGAAGGCTATCAGATTAGTCAGGCGTGACTTGCCCCTAGTGAAACTATGTTGGTTGTCCCTTGTTATTTTTTATGTGCCTTAGTATTGTTACCAGGAGGCTCTGCTCCATGATTTTACCTGGCACAGAGGTGAGGCTGACTACTCTGTAGTTCCCTGGGTTTTCTTTGCTTTGTTCCCTGATGAAGGGAACCTAGTGAGAATGAATGTCAATTCATCAGCAGCCTCTCTGACGCCATCTGGGAATAGAAAGGAAGAGGTGAAGGGAATGGGTCCATTGCAGGCTGCATGGCTCTGTTGCTGTCTCCTGTCTGGATAAAAACAGGCCTGTTCATCAACCTGCCAGCTGATATTTCTAAAGTATTACTTTGCATAACTTAGAACAAGACTTTCATCACGGTTTTCATTTGTTCAGTTTTGCTTTTACTGTGTTCTCAATGCACATCACAAATTTCTGGGGGCACCCTTGAAAAACTGAATCATATATGTCAGCAGACTATAGGTAGTGGATTTTATGCTCACTTTTTATTCAACATGGGAAAATCCACGTTTGTGACATTAATAACAGATAGAGACCAATTTTTTGCATTTTCTTTAACTCATCTTGCTTTCTTTTGTACTTTAAAGATACCCCAAAATACACAATGATTAATTTTTGCTGGAATATATATGCACATATTTTGTGCTGCAGTGTATGTTCACTAAGGGGTCCATAGAGGATTCAGCTTACCTTCTATCAGCGCTCTGCTCTGTGTCTTTGTTATGATAGTGTCTGGCTTCTCTATGCATCAGCAAGCAGACATCTGGGCCACTTACTGGGAAGTTTTACACTAGGTTATTATAAAATATATGTTTTAATAATGCTTTAAATTAGAATACAATTTCACTTATGCAAAATTATAACAAACACACAAAAATACGTTGATCAGACATAATTAGAAACTGATTTACCTGAATTAGCTTGATGTGTTGTCTTCAGTACTATGAGCAGTAAAATACATGTTGCCTTTCAGAGATTCTGAGGGAATATATGTACTATGCTTTGGTTTGCATTAAGTAGCCACTGGATATTACTGTTACTCTTCCAAACTGAGCTTTCAATGTGTTTTTTTCTCAGGCAATATATCGACTGGTTATGAGAAGGGAAGTTGAAGCATTTGAGTCATCTCTACTCATTTTCGCTTCTTCTCACTTTTCATGTGACATGTTGTCAATACCTCCAATGGTAATAGGTATCTACTTTTGTATGTGCACACTGTTTCTGTTTGTGTTATGCTTGCTTATTTCAACAACTGTTTTCTCTATGCATTTAGCCTTTCTTTCTTCAGGAATATACATGGTTTTAATTACTAAGAACTTACTAAGTACCTGTTGCTCTCACAGTTGACAAATTTCTTTTCTGCTCTGTCTATAGTGCATGCACAATTTATAGAATAGAAGTAAATTGCTTGCAACATATGTAAAATGTTTGGGACGATTATTTTTTAGCTTCTTTCATATTGTATCAATTATCACTTTTTTTTTCAAATATTTTTAATTTTACATTATTTCTGCTTCTATAGGCAAAGAAGGTGAGCCACATGAATGTATCAGTGTGACAGATTTTAGGGAAGAATTCTATAAATACTTTTCATATATTTTCATATATTCACTACCCCTTGTGCATTGCTAAAAATCTACCCGTTTCCTAAAAAATTAGGATTTAGATAAATACTGCAAGGAGTAGATGCCATTTCCAGTCCATACTGTCTTTTGATATAAGCAATCTAATTGCAAACTCCTAGCAGTTTTAGCTTAAAATCTGGCTTTCAATGTATTTTTTTTTGTGTGTACTGTATACAGTACATCCTTCATATATCGGTTTGACAGTCATTAGATGATTACAGTGTCTACAGTGGCTGAACTGTCTCTTCATTGCTTTGCAATCTTGTGCTGATTTAAAATACTACTTAATAAAATAATGTGAAACAGTAGTTCTACTTCTTGGTTATTTGCTTCGCTTATAGCTAATGCTGAGACACTTTAACCTAGGTTTGATATTTTGAAAATGTGGAACACTGAATTCACACACTTTCGCTGCAATTTTACTAAACTTAAAATACTTAAGTATAATTTTTCATCAAATTCTTGTCTTACACAAGATATTTTGGGGGTATTTGCAATAAAATTGCATTGTATTGAAATTATGAAAAAATTGTTGTGGTTTACCTACCAGTGAGTGCTTGCAAGCTTTTATTTGTAAAGATATATATTCTTTGCTTCAGAAAAGAAGCTTGAAGCTTTCAGTCAGGTGAAAGTAAGCAAAAAAGCACTGAGGTCATGTCAGGGGGAAAACTTTTCCTTTACCATTAAAACCATGGTTGTGTTCTAGGTCTTTGGGAAATCATGTTTAATCCATACTCACAAGAGTGCTGGAGCCTAGTAACATTCTTCCTGGAGATTGCACTGGTTTCTGGAACGTTTCACTGCAGGCTAACTCCTCCATTCCAGAACAAAACAAAGAAATGTATTCTCTAGAAATTTATATATTTCTATTGATATGCAGTAAAACCTTTTCTTCATCTCTCAGTTTAGGCGTAACTGATGAATCCTTAATTTGTTTGGGAGCAGATAGTAACAAGAATAATTTACAAGAATAATTTACAAGTTACTACTACACCAAGTAGTAACTCACGCAATTTTTCTGTAACTATGGGGCTACCTTTGCAAAATTTAATCCATTTAATTCAAGCGATTGCTTGGTACAGTCTCTCTACCGTGTCGAGTGGGAAAAAATCCCATTAAAACATCAAATCAACATACTAGACTGCTGAATATTATTTTATTCTGTATCCACATGCCAGATATACTTGTATTGTCTTTAAATAATAAGGAAATATTTAACAATATATATACACTGTCTGAATCCTCCTAGAAATCTGCATTCCTGGAAATGCAAAGTTTGTATATTGAGACCTGGTTGTGCAAACCACTTAGATTATGATAGTCTAAGTTAAACAGAAAGTGTATTCCTTATGACAGGATCATCCAAATAAGGTACACAAATATATTTTTATTTCTTGTTTCGTGTCTGCATTTGAGTGCATCTAATGAAAATACAAATTTTCTTTTGTCTTGTTTCAATAAATTGTCCATATCTTCTGCAGTTTTCTGATTATAAATATTCATATAATTTATCTTATAAGCCTTCCAAAAGACAGATTTTAAATAAAATAGATAATTTGTACTGATTTCCTACTGACTGCTTTCTTATCTTTCTGCTTTCTTGTTAGAGAAAAGCTCTACCATGGGGTAAAGCTGCAAGGGATATCCTTTTTAAAATTATAGACTAAAACTAAGTCAGCCTAAGTGAAACAAGAATATGTAATCAATCTTATGCTGCAAAGGAAAATCCTCAGGGAGGAAATTCTAGTTCTTGACCACAACACAACTGTGAGAAGATTGGGGTCCTTACACTTCACTACTCCAAAAATTGACATTCCCCTTGGAAAAATTGTGCTTCCTCTCAATGACTACTTTTAACCATGTGCTTTACTTGCCAGTGACCTGTCTTGCAAATCATGCTATATAACCCCCGACAGTTAACTTTGCTGCTTCCTTAGTAGTTCTCATATAGGAGCAAGTTATACAACTACCTAACCAGTTCTTGCATGCTTGTGTTGAGTGACTACCAACAGTACATCAGATCAGCAATGATTAGAAATACAGGATATCTCTTAACAACTGTATTGCATAAAAGAAGATTAACGAATCAGAATAATAAATATGTGAGTAGTAGCATTATATTTGCTCTACCTTATTATTAGGCCATTTCCATCATCATATATTTCACTCAGAATATGGATTTGGTTAAGCCATTGTCAACTCACATTCTTGTTCTAAATGTCCTCCTCTGATTACTAAATGCATGGTTATTAAACCACAAATCTGCAGTATGAAACATTAAGATAAAAGCTTGTTAATATGCAGTTACTAATGGATGTAAGTATTTGCATGATTAAATCTATAATTTTAAGTTGCTTTTGGTGTGAACCTGTAGTATTTTGCGGAACTGCATTACACTGGAATAACAAGGATGAGCCCCTGACTTTGATATTTGATTTTAATGCATAATAATAGAGATGATCAATTCTGTAATGCTTTTGCTAGACTGACAGCATTTAACCATTTTACGGAATATGATTCCATTGGTTATTTAATTTAGAAAATGGCTGGATCTGCTTTTTAACCTACTGCTTGCTATCACTATTAAAGCTATAGGAATGACATCACAGGTCTTTGAGGAAAAGGCTGTAAACTTCTGTTATGTAATCTGGAATCACATTTGCTTTTTCATGGTTACATGACATTGGTGGCTCATAGACACTCTGTGACTGATAGATACAGCTGCTTTTCCTTCTTTATTGTTTCCAACTGAGAAATTCCTGGATTATAGAAGAAATTCTCTTTATTAATTCCTGCATGAATGACCTTTACTTTCTGCAGCTAAACTTCATCCATATTTCTATTATTCCATTCATTAATGTCATGGAGTCCTTCCATTACAAGAGTTTGAGCTTCCCCATGCTCACAGTGTTGCCAGTTTTGAATCAGCAAATGAAATTCATTTGCATTTTTCTCTCCGAGGTTATTAATGAAAATGTTAAATGGGTATTGACTCGGTGCTTCAGTGTCCACTTGGAGCTCCATCTTCTCTTACAGGTTGCTGACATTTCCTTTTGTGTCTGTCTTTATCAGTTTTGCAGTTCTTAGTCCTATTTTTTTCCCTTTATCAATAACAAAGCCCAATAGAATTCCATGTGGCACAAATATCTTACCGAAATACATGCATACCATACACTATAAAACATACTTATTTATTACGAAATAGTAGTGCAAGAAGTAATATATTTCACTTTAAATATCTAATGAATTTGTCATAATCTACCTCTGAGGAGCAGTCCTAGGGGAGGATAGCAGTCTCTAGAGTCCTCTTCCAGCAGTTGGAACAATTCTGCTGGAAATTTCCTGTGGTCGTTCTTACTAGCTACTCCAGCTTGGAGTAATTCCCTTGATCTACTCTATTTGATATCTGAGGCATATCCTGGCAGGAATATAAACAAACCCTGCATATTTTTCCCTTGCTTTGTTTGACAGTCATTTTCATCCCCACCTCCACAGTGTGCATGCTTGCTCCCGGCAGACTCTGCACTGACTTTCCGCTGGATAAGTTTGTTAGTCCTCACCAAGGAGTTCCCAATCACAAAAAAACTGCCTCTCATCTTAAAGCTCTATTCTGAGTTATTTCTCCTGAGTGCTGACTATCCTGCCTTCTCTTCAGTGTAATGTCTTTGTTTATACTTGGGTAATTTCTCATAGCTATCTCCATTATCTCTTCTCTTACGGGACTAACAGCTTCTCTCTTCTGTCATCCTATCTTCCCTTTCAGCATGCTTCTCCTCATTGCTGCCCAGTGCAGCATAGCTGTTCCTAAGCTGGCTAGTTAATCCTCCTGCCATTTTCTCATAGTTGTTCCTTTTTTTTTTTTACTTTATTGATCTGCCATTCAGCTTCTGTTGTTCGGTAAATGCAGGTCATCAGTTTTTTATGCTGCCTTCTCTCTTTCATTTATCTTGACAGTCTTGCCTGAACTTTGTTCTGTTTTCCAAGTCTGTGTCCGGTTTTCCTTTCTTCTTCTTCATGAGCTCCTCTAGCGAAACTTCACACAAACTCCTACCAGGAGTCCTATCAGTCACTTGCTCAGAGAGAATGCTCTTACAGGTTTTTTTGCGTCTCCATCTTCACTTTTTGGTGAAGCTACTGCAACATTTCACTGTTACCTGCTGCCTGAGTAATAGTGTTTGTCCTTCTTACTTTACCTTTAAAGAAAATCATAGGGCTGGTTAATGTTGCTTTACATAAACTCAGTGTTTTCTGTCATTTGCTGGTCTCACTGGTCCGTGGTCTCCATGTTACAGGCAGACTTTTGTGTCTGGGAGTTTACAAACTATATGACACCCCTTAAAGAAGAGAAACAGAAATTAAATAGAAAGGAATTAAGTGTCTTTCTTTCAAGTAATTTCACTGTTTTTTAGTGGAACTTCATGGCAACATAAAGATAACCAATTAAACTTATTTTAAAGAAAATAATCACTGTTCCTCTTTTGCTCTCAGTTCAACACATCCATATATACATGTATGTCTCCTGTTTACCAGCAGAGGTATTCTAGCAAATACTCATTCTTGAATGTTGAATGAATATCTGTCTGACACAATTCTCAACAGAACACCTGGAGAAGAATGTAGTAAAAGTAAATCATTAGAGACAAGGTGAGGTTTGTACTCTGTTTGTATAATGCGTTTCATTGCCCTGTTCTTTTGGACTATGGAGCTGTAATCCAGCAGATAAGCAATGAAAAGGTGAATATTCTGCTCTTTCTAATATACCTTTAATGCTTTTTTCTGTGAAAGCTCCTCACGGTGACTGAATCTGACAACTACATTTCTGCAGTAAATAACTTAAAATAGTTTATAATAAGATATTTATTAAAATAGAATTTAATTCTATAACACTCTCCAAAACTACGTATGGATTCCTAATACTGTGCTGTGAAGTTACTGAATTTTAAACTTGTGACTTATTCCAAATGGTTTAGAATTCTTAAGAAACCTCAGTCTTCAAGATGATATGAACTTTAGCCTACCTTTATAGCAGACTGAGGGGAAACTTCTTCCCTGAAAATTTCTTCCAACTCTGGTTTGTTAATGTTTGTGAAAGAAGACACCTCTTTTTCTTAGCATGAACTAGAAAATTGATAAGAAAAGCAAATTGACTTTCACAAGTATTAATTGCAGTCTAAAAAATTGCTCTTCTTTCATATGTTGTGGTTTTAAATGGTACAGCTTTTAACACCTTTGAAATATTTCTGTTCTGAGTAGCATATGATATATATGTAGGACTTGATCTTTACAGTCAGTCAAACAAAGTAAAAATTGTAAAGAAAGTATACTTAGAAGCAGACACTACACATAATATCCACACTGGAAGACTGGATTTCTCATACAATTGGAAGTATGTTAATTAGACAAATTAAACTACAATTTTTGCTATCGTACCTTGAAAATTACAAGGCTTTACTTTCTTAGTTTGTAACTGGGAATCTGTTTCAAATGGACTAGTGACTTTTTTTTCCCTACTAAATGTGTTCAATTCTTCAGAAGCTCTTTTGCTGTCTGGTAGCTGAATAGTACTTTCTGGAAAAAAAAAAGAATACAACGACATCGTTGGATAAAGATTATGAAGATAAGTACCAAACTTTGATTATTTCCTAAGTTTTCTGCTGTATAATACATAAGCCAGGAGGGATCTTTATGTTTTTATTACAAAAGCCTAAGTTTCAAATAGCTTTGTGAGTTCAATTCTGTTTCTATGCACTTTGAAGATGCAATACAATCAAGACACTTTGGGGTGAATTTTAAGAGTTATGCATGAAAAATAATCGCATACAGTTTGATCATAAGTAAAGGTGATTTTGTGTGTTTCCTACAGATTGCTTTGAAAGTTCACTCTTTTAGAAGTTCATAAGCTGCAGTAAAGAAGGGCCTTAAGGGTCAGACAGAAGTTCAAAACCCTTTTTGAATGGTTTCCGAAACACGTTCTTTTTAAATTGCTATAGGCATGGTCCAAAGCCTGCCAAAATTAATGCAGTTGTTTCTCTTCTATTCAGTAAATTGGGACCCATATTCTTAGGTCATGAGCCAAAAAGTTCCTTTCATTTTCTACTAGAAAGAAAGCACATGTTTGAAAGCTTTGGACCCTGCTTTTGAGAAATAATTCAGATAGTTGTAATGAAATACCTTAGTGTCACAGGAGTTGGACATCTGGATAATTTATTGATAGAAAAATTGTAGTTGGAGTATTACCTGAGCCTATTATGAATCAAGACTTTCTTTAAGTGCCCTTATGAGATAAATATAATTTTTTTACGAAATATTACTTGATAGTAATATTTCTGAAAATTAAAAAAAAATAACAAAACCAAGAATCATTGAACCTGACCCTGACATTTGTGCAGTATTTTAAGACACAAAGCCATAAAGGAGTACTAGGAAAAACTGTTTCCAAGGCTTGAACTGACTCTTCATAATTCTTAATGATTTTTCCATAGAGGGCATAATCAAGAGAACACTGCAAGTTATGAACTCTTACTAAGATTTTACAAGATTATGCAACGTTTACAGGTTTAGCACCACATTGTATCAGGATTGATGATGACTGGTGCAGGAAAAGTTTGACTTTTAAGAGCATAGAAATATAATGAAATACAACACTCCCTCATTTTCTCCCAATATACTCTGGCTTTATTTACTTTTTATTATAGTGCTGGATTTTTTTTTTTCCAAATCTGTTGGTGGTACAACATTTGGAGCATTCAAGTGACACTGGTGTACCAGGGTTAACACAAGACAGTACAGAAACAGCAGTAGTTTCACTATCTTTTGAACAGACAACTGTTGTTACTGGGGATGACGAAACTGTTCAAACTATTTGGATTTAAGAGTTTAGCAGAAACTGTGAAAAGTTATTCAACTAACTAGAAGTATTGATGCCTGCAAAAGACATCAAAGCCAATGAAAGGTAGACTAGTTGAGAAGCAAGTAGAATAATTCATTGTGTAGAATTTATATTACAAATTTAGCTAGAGCAGCCTAGATTACTGATTGCACATACTTTCCCCTGTGAATTGATGTCTTCCTACTGTGAATTGCTCATGAACTGATTTTCACTTGATTAATTATAAATGTTGTGGGAATAGGGGAAGAACAGGCTCCACACCACTTAACTTCAGGCAACTAACTTAAGTGCCTGAGACAGCAGGCTAATCTTCTAGACTTCTTATATACTCAGTGGAAAAAAAGATAGACTCTTCCGCGGGGAGAATTTAAACAGAGTTTTTAGATTCCTGCTCTGACTTGCAATGCTTTCATTCTTCTTTACAAATTCTGAGTATATTCTCAGTTGTTTCTGTCACTTGAAATGGGTGATTTCCCTTAGCATTCTGAAGCTGTACTTTGCTCTTAAGGAAGTTCAAAACAGCCTGGTACAGTTTGGATACACAAGGCCAAAAAATTTTCCTTGAGCATACTAAAACTAATACAGAGGTAAATTCAGCAAAACTTGCTGTTCCCCTGGAAGGGAATAAGAAAGGGCAGAACAGTCCAGGTAAAGCAGAAGCCACTCCTCTGAAGTCCTTCTAGCAGCAAAGAATCACAGAATTACAGAATAGTTCAGATTGGAAGGGACTTCTAAAAATCACTTAGTCTAACCCCTCTGCAGTGAATAGGGACATCTTTAACTAGATCAGATTCCTCAGAGCCTCACTCAACTTGACCTTAAATATTCCCAGGGACGGGACTTCTGCTACCTCTTTGGACAACCTGTTCCAGTGCCTCACCATCTTCATTGTAAGATTTTTTTTTTTCTTATATCTTTTCTAAATCTACCCTTTTTCAGTCTCAATCCATTACCCTTTTTCCTATTGCAACAGGTGCTGCCAAAAAAAATCTGTCCACATCTTTCTTATAAGCCCCCTTTAAGTACTGAAAAGGAGCAATAAGGTCTCCCCAAAGCCTTCTCTTCTTCAGGCTGAAAAAATCACAACTCTGTCAGCCTGTATTCATAGGAGAGGTGTTTCAGTCCTCCGATTGATTTTGTGGCCTCCTCTGGATCTGCTCCTACAGATCCACATCTTTCCTGTGCCGAGGACTGAAGAGCTAAACACAGTACTCTAAGTGAGGTGTCACGAAAGCAGAATAGAAGGGCAGAATCACCTCCCTTGACCTGCCGGCTATGCTTCTTTTGATGCATCCCAGGGTACAGTTGGCCTTCTGGGCTGTGAGTGCACATTACCAGCTTGCCTCCAATCCTTCATCCACTTACCTCCCCAAAGTCTTTCTCTGCACAGCTGCTTTTAATACCTTCATCCTACAGCCTGTAATGATCCAACTGATTATCCTGACCCAGGTGCAGGACCTTGTTCTTGGTCTTATTGAACCTCACGACATTCACCTGTGCTCACTTCTCAAGTTTGTCCAGATCCTGTTGGATAGCACCTTGTCCTTCAGTTGTGCCAACCACGCCGCTCATGTTAGTGTCACCTGTAAATTTACTCAGAGTGCACTCAATCCCACTCTGTCATTGATTGATATATTAAACAGCACTGGTTCCAAAAAGACCGTTGAGGGACAACACTTTTCACTGATCTCCGCTCAAGCAGTGTGGGAAGAAAGGTTGCCAGAGAATACTGAGGCAAAAAAATTTATTGAGCATTTCAGCCTTTTCTCCTTGTCTTTTTACCAGCTTGCCAGTCCTATTTGTCACGGGGTGTACACTTTCACTGACCTTTGTTTTCTAGCTGACATACCTGTAGAAGACCTTATTATTTTTTACATTCCATCCCAAGTTCTGCCCCAGCCGCATCTTGGCCTTCCTGACCCTGTCCATACACAACCAGGCAGCATCTCTATACACTTCCCAGGATACTTGTCCATGCTTCTACTTTTTGTGTAGTTTTCATGTTAGCATAAACAAATGAAGTTTTAGTAACAATGCACATAATTATTTAGCTTTTATAACAGTAAAATGTCTTTGGTAAGATATGACCAATGTCAAAAGCTATTGGTTGCTGGACACAACAGGAGTAAATGTGTTATCCCAACAGGCAGCATATGCTAAAATGACCTCTGCTAGTAGGCGTGCTGCAGTTACTCTTCATTTGGCTACATTCACCTAGTCTCTGGACAGCTTTCTTTTCTGAGTGTGAAGAACCGAAAACCTTGGAAAAATGAGGGTAGTTTGAAGTTGCCTTTTACTTGTTCTTATGCTGTGTCAAAAAAAAATTTATCAAAGATGTGGTTTATTGTTTTTGCTATGCACTTAAATCAGCTGATCTCTTAGACTTCACATTCAGAATATCAGTTCTTTAACTGTGATTTAAAAATTGGTTTTCAATTAAAATTTACCAGTATTGACTTACTAACTATACATGTGAACAAATATCAACAGGGCTAGAGTCCATCAAATAAATCTTCTTTACTAAAGCATATGTTTACATAGCCCTGTTTCAGGAGCATGGCCAGACCTATAAAGAGTTATAAACCAAATTTTCTAATAGATTTTGTATCCATTACAGGAATACAATGAGTAAAGTGAGTTCAAGGGCTAAATGTTTAATTAGGTCCTTTCAGATCACCAGGATCCAAAGAACTTCAGTTTACAATAGTTAAATAATTAGTTGAGGTAATGTTGGGCACATTAGTTAATTCACTGAAAAACTTGTACACAGGATTAAATACAAGAAGAACAGAAACAACAAGTGTACAAGAGTAGTAAAAAAGAAGGAGAGAACTATGGATCACTAATGGCAATGCAGGTATGCAGAAGGTTTCGAACTGAACTTCAAAACATTCTTGAAGAAATGAAGTTACAGTCAGAGATTTATTAGTGAAAAGAGCCTTCGAGTGGGAATAATTTGCTAGATAATGTGGCAGGTACATTTCACTTAGTTTGGGATGTCTTTGCTCACAGCGGCTGCCAAGCAGATTTCAGAGAAACTGCTAGAAGTTTCCGGCTAGTTTAGGTCTAGCCTATCAGCCTGGCTGTACAACCAAGAAGTTGGCTGGTAGCCAACGGGAGGTTGATATGCCTTTGATTGACCATAGCTCGGATCTGACTGAGCTTTAAAATAGGGTCCTGCTGGGGGCATGCTGGAGTAAGTTCTTTTGGAGTAGCAGGTCCTGCAGTTGGGGCACAGCCTCCTCCTTGGTCTGGGACGCCAGCCAGGGTAAGTCCTTGAGGTCGAGAGTCCTCATCTTTGTATGACTGAGTGTATATATGATCTGGATCATTATTCTAAGTCTAAGAATTAGGTGTAGTATAGTAATTGCTCTTCTGAACCGATACCAGAACTTGTGAATTTGGGGGAGCATTAATTTCTTAATAAATTCAGTTTAATTATGCTTGTGGATTAACTGAGAATGGAAGCACTCCTCACACATAGCTGAACAATAAAATTTCTGAAGAAATAATTCTTCAGAAAAAGGATTGGAGTTATAGCCATTACCAAGCTGAATATACATCAGTAATGTCGCATGTGAAAGAGAACAAATGTGTTGGAAGTACAAATGACAGTGTAACCTGTAAGACAGGAATATTCTGAAAACAAGAATGCTTTTCACTCCTATGCGGTCTGAAATAGGCATGGAAGTTTGTGTCAGTTTCTTTCTGACTTCTCCTTAGGCTCTAAAGGAGGTCAAAGTAAAGACCATAACTTCATTTTCCTCCCTCCCTCCATTTCCCTTTTTCTCTCTTCCTCTCCTCCATCTTACTAATTCCTAGGTTATTTAGATGAGTTCTTATGGTCTCAAGCAATCAAGCTGTCCTGAGATTTCACCTGGTGGTCCTGACCTCATAACCTTTTAGCCTCTTGGGTTGGAGCAGCAAAGTACTCAATGAACACATTTTTTTTGATCTCAGAAATTCCTATAGATTCCATTTAAGAAAACGAACCCCCAGCCCTCAATTAACAGATCTATGAATTATCAGGGATGGTGGTTTATGATTTTACCATAGTTTGTATTTATTAAGAACTGGGAGAGAAATATCTTTACATTTTCACAGCTGAGTCTCTTAAGCCTAAGAACCATGTTTCATTTTGGGTGTGGATTTAGTTCTGAACAACTCATCTGAAACAGATATTTCTCTCTGCTTCCTGAGGGATTTATTGGCAAAACTAGACATCTATTAACATTATCTTGGGACTCTGCACGGTGAGAATAGATGCTATAAATCTTAGTTATATAAAAGCTCAAAAGTTATAAGGTTTTACTGGACAGCAAATAGAAAATTCCAATAAATTCAGACCTGTTTATTTTACTTAGAGTGAAAGAATATTCTGAGTGAAGGTTGGCTGGAAACATTTTTGGAGAAAGACATTCTGCCCACCTCACACTAACCAATTATATATCACACTTTGCCCTCACGTGTGTTTTCTCAAATACATGGAATCGTTTTGCATGGGCCATTCAAAATAATAGGAACTTGTACTACTAATTACTGTAATTACTGTATCAATGGCCTTGGTATTGAATATGATTAGAACTCATCATCATGGCTAGGCTTTGAGAACGAAGATATGGGAAGGGCTCTACCCACGCTTGCTACAAGCGCTCTGATGGCTAAAAAGGCCGATGCGGGATAAGAAAGCCCAGTTGCAAAAGGCACAGCGGAAAATCTCCATAGGCGGTATTGGCGAGGCACGGTTCTATCTGCGTTGTCTTTTCTCCTCAAGACTAATTCTTGGTGTGTTCTCAAAGGAGGCAGCAGCGTTATG
>NW_009726514.1:64433-79989 GCF_000703405.1 Apaloderma vittatum | reverse complement strand
CCTCTGCTCCGGCGCCTGGAGCTCATCCACCTTCCTCTCCTTCTTCACCGACCTTGGTGTGTCTACATGTTCTCACTCCTCCATCTCTGTGCCAGCTGTGAAATGGCGCAGTTCTTTTTTCCTCTTTCTTAAATATGTTTTTCACAGAGGCGTTCCTCTTCTATCGCTTTACTGATAGGCTCAGCCTTGGTGCAGCGGCGGGGGCCCCTTTTCTAAATTTAAACCAGGCGGGTCCCTCTTTGGAGCCAGCTGGCTCTATCAACCTCGGGAAGCTTCTAGCAGCTTCTTGCAGAATCCACCCTGAAGCTTCCCCCCTGCCGCCACCAAAATCCAGCTGGGCCAACCCAATACAGAGACTAATCCATCTCAAGTGCCTGGAGTAGCATTTGTCTCTGATGAATTTCACGGGCTCCCTGTTGGCCTCTTCCTCTTTTCTTGGTAGGTCCCTTTGTACGGCTGCCCTGCCCTCTTGTGTGTTGACTGGTTCCCCCAGGTTGGAGTCATACGTGAACTTGGTGACTGTGTACTCTGTTAGCACATTCACTTTGATTAAGTTTTTTAAACAGCATATGTTTCTGATCGAGAATCTGAGGAACTTCACCTGTAACTACCCTCCAGGCAGAATATGAACCAGTAACTGCTGCAATGATCCAGGTAATTTTAACTCTTCTCTTTGCCCACACACGCACTATGTAACTGATAGTGATAGATTATATCCTCCTGTTTCATTCAGCAGTCCAGGCATTTTATGAAAGGGTCAAGCATGATACCCATGCTGACTTTCTCATCAACTTCTTATTCTTCTTGCGCCCAGATATATGCTCCATGAGGCCTTGCTCCATGGTTTACCCAGGCACCCAAGTGAGACTGACTGGTCTGCACATCCTTGCATGATTTTTTTTGGACTTTTTCGACAAACAATGTAACACTTCTTTATTTCCAGGCATTGCAGATGCCCCCAAACTTCGTGACCTTTCAAAGATGATAGTGTGGCCTTGCAACGATACTGGCCAGTTCTCTGCGCACCCTCAGTTATAGCCCATCGTGTCCCATCAAGCAGCATGGGTTGAGTTTTCCCAAGTGATTCCTAACCAGGATGTCTTCCCTTACCAGTAATTCTTCTTGAACCTTGCCACTAGAAAAAAGGCCTGGGAGACCTTGCTGATAAAGGGAACATTGTGAACGGAACTGTGTGCTCTCTGTACACAGGAGAAAATAAAGTTACACACAAATGTCTATGTGTAAGCAGTAAATAAGAGAGTAGCAACCATTGATGTTTAGAGCATTGAGGGAGACAGGTTAACATACCATAGTGAGACATCATTCTCCATTGTATAAGTTTGAATCATATGCACAATTTCAAAATGGGGAAAAGAAATCCACTATTTTCTCACTGATAATAAAATTATGATTTTCAGAATATGGATATTCAAAACTTAGATCTTCCACAGTGCAGTAATTGCAGAATGCTGGATATTATTTTCAGTTTACAAATTTGCCATGGAGTAATTTCATACTGAATTCCTAATTAGGACATATAATACTGAATGGGTATCCAGCCAGCAAAAGGAACACAGAGTTGCAAAACAATTTTGAAATTGAAGATCTCCTTAAAAATAAGGGGAGGAAAAAACCTCTATTGGATCACAGCAGAAGCCATGCAATCCCACTTCCACCAGCAGCAGATGCTTAAGAAAAAAAATCATGCGCATGGAAGAAACATTCTTTGTGAAAGAAAAGAGATAATCATGGTGGGAGTTTTCATGTTTTACAACGTGGGACCACATATAAGATAGGCTAAGAGCTTGTGAGATTTTTTTTTTAAAAAACCAACCGTATTGTTCTGTCATCCTGATTAGCAATGCTTATGGAAATCGGCACAGAGACAGGGAAAGTGATGACATTAGCATAGGCATATACAGAGTTTATTAGGCTTAGATCTTTAAAGCTGCTTAAAGGATACCACTTCTCAGTAATGTATAGGTCTAATAGTTAGGAATGAGCAAATCCAGAGGGAAAAGAGCTGCTTAAACAGCTCCTAAGGTTTTGAAACCACAGAAACAGAGAATATGGTCTAATTCTGAAAACACCTAAATAGCAGCAACTTTTCTCTTGTTAATAATCTCATTAACTCAATGGGACAGCTGACATGAATATAATTACCTCATACATACATAAGCATTTTCAGGTTTCTGCATATCAGAGACAATACCTCTCAGCACAAAAAAAATAGGGCTGTAATAATGAAATCTCATTACTTGCAAGTGTCTCTTTACAAATGTTTGACACTAAGCTTACTGGCAGAACAAACACGGTGTCAATGAAATATTGCCTAGTTGTGCTCAGGAGATGATTGTGGCAGGTATTTCCTCCCCCCAGCTAAGCTGTTGCTAGGCAGATTCCAGGGAATCTGCCTACCTGGGCTAGTCCAGACTTGTCTAGCTGGTCAGGACTCAGTTACACCCAGGAAGTTGGCCAGCAGCCAATGAGAAGCCGAGATGGCTATGATTGACCACAGTCATCATTGGCTAGTTTTTAAAAGGGGGCTTTGCAGTGGGCACGTTTGAGGTATGCAGTGGCCATGTTGGAGTTACCTCGTGGCAGTTGCCAGAGGAGGTGTCCCTCTTGGTCTAGGGGATCCCTAGGCAAGGTTGACCAGGTGAGAAAGGGAACCCCCACCTGGTAAAGGTACCCCCTGGCAAGGTTAAAAGGGAGAACGGGAATCCCCCTTTTTTATGGTACCTTAGTGAGAACAATCAAGACGAGAACGGGAACCCCCGGCTCGATTGAGGTGAGTGTATGATAATCTGGATTATCATTCTTTTGTCAAGAGCTAGTGCATGAGCTTGATCTTTGTCTCAACCGATACCGAACCTTTAAATTGGTGGGGAGCTTATATCCTGTAAATAGATTTAGATTTAACTATACGCGTGAATTTATTTTTCTTCGGATATGGGCGCACTCCTCACCTCCTTGTTTACAATGATAAAGTACACATGTTATAAATTAAGGGAAACAAGTGAAACATTTTTTTAAGGCTCGGTGTCTAGCACTTCAGTTATGCAAGTACATTTTACCCTTGGTATGCAATTCAATTTGATGGAAGTACAGCTTTAAAATAAAAGGGCCCTAGAATAAGAATAGTCAGTGGGAATGTAGTTTTGGAGACCTCCAAACATAAACAAACATCTAATTCTTAAAGCTATTCCTAATGAAACAACAAGTAAAATATTATCAGGACACTCCAGCAGCCAAGTATTTTTAGTCTTCTGAGAAAACAAGATTTCTCCAGGTAAAATGGCAAAATATATTATCCAAATTCAGGCAGTAAAAAGACATTTTGCATGATCCAAAGAGGAAACAAGACCACTTCACTTGCTGCAGTTGATTTTAAGCAGTCAAAAAGCAAGATGACTCCATTTAAAGTTGTTGTTCCATGTAATTTACATTACAATTTAATCACTGGAGTCTCTAAAGTGCATACATTTGTACATACTCATCAAAGGGACTTATCCACATGCAGAAGGCACAAAGCAACATATTTACATCTCAGGAAAGGATTAAAACCCGCAGAGAGCAGGAGTAACAGAACATGATGCCTTGTGGATGACTGATGCATCTCAGGAAAACTAACATTTATACAATTTCCTCTTTCTGGTAACAGTGAGACTAGGTCCTCAAACTGTGCAAGGGCACACGCAAATGTGGTAGAATATTCAAAGTGTCCACACAGCATATTAGAAGACAGAAGATTATAATATCTTTAAAAAGAAATCAGGATGTAGCAAAACCCTACATACACAAGAATTTCAATGGAGATATATAGGTCTATTCCAGATTAATAAAACGGAGGGAAGAGCAGATGCAGTTTGAATCCTGACTTAAGGTTTATATTAATTCAGTTACCTTTTGTAAGAAAGTTTTGATGTGCTTCCTGTGCTACAAGACTCTCAAAGGAGAAACACAGCTTTTTAAAATTAAGCTAAGAGTAACTTGTCAGACACAATTCACATTCAGTTCAATTTTCATGAAGTTCATCAGATCAAACCTGAGGAGAGAAATGTGCAGAACTCAGAAAACTTGTGCTCAGACTCAGCACAAACGTTATTCTGGGTATACTAGTCCCTGATGACTATCTGGACAGGTCAAGTGATACTTGGAAAAGTGGAGTTAAAGTAGTTTATTATCAGTGCTGTTCAGTCTCCAAGCAATTAAATCTTCACTTTTCTCAAAATATGGCATGTTAGGACTACCCAGAAATTTACACTAGCAGAGAAGGAAGAATGCAAGCATACCACTCTCAACCACACATGACTGTAACTTTCTTGAACTAATTTACCAACTGTTTTGTCTATTAGCAGTGATTTGGTAAAAAGAAAAGCAATTACAGCCTAAACAGTAGAGCAAAACAGAACTGTGGCACAAATTACATATAGATAAAACAGGATAGTTTACAGATGCTAGTTTGAAAAGCTTGCAGAAAATATATTTTTTTAAAAAACTGTTGAAACTGGGAGGCACCTACAAAAACTGACAGGGCAGCTACAAAAAACCAAAATTTATTCTACCCCAAAAACCAGCACACACTCCAACAAAGTGTATTACAGATTCGGATGCCAACTGGGAATTATCACCACACAACTGGATTTAGGAATTGGCGACTGTTCCTCTAGAACAACCTCTCCCACAAGGGTACCCAGATATCACTCACCCATAGCGAGGCAAGGGCTCTCTCAAGGATGTATCCAGAAGCCTCTCTCATCAGTGGGGTGTGGTGGGTGCTCCCAATCCCAGGAGGTTTCCTTGGACGGTGTCGCAATCCAGGGGTGGGGGGTTCCCCAACTGCAGACCCGCTGCTCTGAGGAGGACTGATTCAAATCTCATCTTGGCTCTCCGGCAGGGCCCCATTTATGTGTGAGTCGAGTCTGGCCATGGTCAATTTGTAATTAGCTCAGGAGCTTTCAGTTACAAAAGTACAAACTCAATAACATTAATTCTAGAATTCAGAAATTAATTCAGGATTAATTTTCAGAAACTAAAAGCAATCAAAACAGTTATATTGCTTTTGCCCTCCATATATCTTACAGAACTCTACCCCAATCAATAAGTCTTCTCTTGCAGATGATATATGTCTTGTGAAAGAATCTGTATTTGTATGTTTGTATCTAAATATAAAAATACATATGTGTGCGTGTGTATGTACATACATATTTCTGATGCAATCAGGCCACTGTTTATTCTGGGTTTGTTTGGTTGGTTTTTTTCCTCCAGACACTTTGATTCTCATTGAGGCAGCTAAAATGAGTTCAACATCCAGATTCTTCAGTTCTGATGTTTATGTCATATTAAGCATTCAATGAGTTACACTTTTATTGAGAACCCAGGCAAATTACTATACACTCAAATTCTGATGATGGTTATGGACTTTTAGTTATCCATGTCAGGGTCAACCTGGGGTGACTTCCAGCAAAAACTAAAAAAATTAATTCTGTCTCTTTTTCTCCAAGCCATTGGTTACTTATGTTTAGCTTGCCCTGAAGATTATAACTAAATGTAAATTCACTGTATGAGTACTCATGCATTTGATAGAAGTTCATATATATTTTGACATTGCAAGAGAAACTTTAATAAAATCAGCTATCAGCACATAATCTGTGGAATATGCTTTCTCCTCCTTGGCCACAAGCCAGGTAAATTCAGTCAGAATCATCCAGAACAGGAAAAGCAGCACATATATATTGTTGTCTTACATTACGCAGTGTCGCATACAATACTTCCATCTTTCTGAAGTGCCATGTTTGCTCATCTTTTCAAGCTTTCAGTTGCAATCACTGATCAGAGACCTTGAAGGTGACTACAAACTATGAATTGGATCATGCACTGGTACATAACACTGGGGCATATAGCTGGAAAGGAAAAGGTACTGTGGGCTCTTTGGCATCCATTTGAAAATGAACAAGATAAACATTTTTCTCATCAAGCTAAGAATGGGTTAGCGTTACTTCTGAGAATTTATCCAGGTCTTCCTAACTTTCCTATAACTTCCATGTTCTTACAAAGCTGCTTGCTTGCTTATCTTCCAGTTTGGTCTTTGTTAGGGTCAAAGGATAAATGCTTTCAAATTTCAACTTACCTTTGTACATATATAGATTTGTATTTCTCTTAGTAAAAAATAGCTGAATACATTTTAGAAGTTATACCTATTAGCATTTCTAGAATTTTTACAAGATTTTCATCTTCTCCATTAAAAGTATTAGGAAGACTTGTACCATATATGATATAATGGCACATTAGTAAGACTATCAGAAGCCCTTACATCCAATCAGTCAGAATGATATAACACATTCTATTGTAAAATTTTCAGTTTTAGAGAAATTCCCTGAAAATGTGCATTGTCTAAGTTGTTTCATTTGAAGAAATGAGCATTACCTTGAGCTTGATCTCTTAAATAGATAGCAGAGATACTGTGATCCTGATAAAACTTGAACAGAAAGTTTGTTTGTTCTTAAAACAAATATTGTCTAGAAAAATTTGGCTGAGCTCCTAAGTGTACTAGAAAGATTTATAATGCTCATTTATTTTAGGCTTAACAAAACCAAATGTAGCATTTCCAAATTAAATTTAAAGGAACAATGCACTGAATTTTTTTTTAAAATATTAAGTTAGAGAGACATGGATTTGATGAGGGTACCACTCAGTTGATAAGGAATTGGACGGCCACTCCCAAAGAGTTGCAATCAATAGCTTGATCAGCATTTGGAGACCAGTAACGAGTGGTGTCGTCTGCAGTCAGTATTGGGACTGGCACTGTTTAACATCTTTGTCAGTGACATGGATAGTGAGATTGAGTGCACCCTCAGCAAATTTGCCGATGACATCAAGCTGTGTGGTGCAGTCGACATGCAGGGATGCCACCCAGAGGAAAGGCTTGAGAGTTGGACCTTTGCAAACCTCATGAAGTTCAACATGGCCAAGTGTCCTACACCTCGATCAGGGCAATCCCAATCACAGTTACAGGCTGGGCATCATGTGGATTGAGATTAACCCTACATAGAAGGACTTGGGGGTGTTGATTGATGAAAAACTGAGTATGAGCAAGAAATGTGTGCCCACATCCCAGAAAGCCAGCCATATCCTGGGTGCATCAGAAGCTTGGCCAGCAAGCCAAGGGAGGTGATTCTGCCCCTCTACTCAGCTCTGGTGAGATCTCACCTACAGTACTGTATTCAACTCTGGAGCCCCCAACGTAGAAATGATATGGACCTATTGAAGTGGGTCTAGATGATCAGGACCATGAAGATGATGAGGGGTTGGAGCACCTCCTCTATAAAGATAGGAAAGAGTTGGTGTTGTTGATCCTGGAGAAGGCTCTGAGGAGACCTTATCGTAGCCTTCCAATACCTGAAATGGGTCTACAAGAAAGATGGGGAGGGATTATTTACAAGGGCATGGAGAAATAGGACAAAGTCAATGATTGCAAACTGAAAGAGGGTATTTTTAGATTAGATTTTAGGAAGAAGTTCTTTTCTGTGAGGATGGTGGGATCCTGGAACAGGTGGCCCAGAGAAGTTGTGGAAGCCCCCTCCGTGGAAGTGTTCAACACCAGACTGGACGGGGCTTTAAGCAAACTATTCTAGTGAAAGTTGTTCCTGCCCATGACAGGGAAATTGAAATAGATGATCATGGGATCATAGAATCATATAATCATGGAAAGGTTTGGATTGGAAGGAACCTTGTAGATGACATAGTTTCAGTCCCCCTGACATGGGCAGGGACACTCGCCACTAGGCTTAAATTGACAGGTGAAAAATAAACCCAGCAATAGAACACTGTCATAGGATCATAGACTCATAGAATCATTTTTGTTGGAAAAGAACTTTAAGATCGTCAAGTCCAACTGTTATCTAAGCAACACTGGGAGTACAGATGGGGTCATTCTATGTGTACTTTATGTACCAAATGTATTAGTGTCAATAGTCAGTAAAAACATGTTTACTGTAACAGATGTTACCTTACACATGGTAACTTCTTAAAGAAGCATACTTTAACAGTAAAAATAACTGACAGCAGTTGTCAGGTCTTAAAACTTGAATTTACCTTCTACAGACCTAAAAATCTCCTTGATTGTTTGCTGCTATATGCTATTTTTGCAAGTAATTTTGCAAAATGACACCTACTTGCAAAAAGTAATAGAACTTTGTTAAGTATAGTAGTCAATAAAAACTTCTTCACCATACATATAGAATTTAATAGTGTATGGGATTTGCCTGGTGGGATTTCACTGGTAATGGGGAGGCTGTAGGGGTGGCTTCTGCAAGAAGCTGCTGGAACCTTCCCCTGAGTCCGACAGAGCTGATGCCAGCTGGCTCCAAAGAGGGACCTACCGCTGGCAAAGGCTGAGCCCCTCAGTGAAATGACAGGAGAGGAACTACTCTGTGAAATCATATTTAAGAATAGGGGAAAAGAACTGCACCACACAACAGCTGGCACAGAGACAGAGGAGCGAGAATATGTGAAGACACCAAGGTCAGTGAAGAAGGCACAGAGGAGGATGTGCTCCAGGCACTGGAGCAGAGAGTCCCCCGGGTCGTGGTGAAGCCCATGGTGAAGCGGGTTGTCCCCCTGAAGCCCATGGACACGGTGTAGGTGTCCACTGTGGGGCAGAGGACCCCATGTCATGTGGATGGATGCCTGAAAGGGGATGTGGCCCATGGGAAGCCCGTGCTGGAGCAGGCTCCTGCCAGAGCCTGTAGCCCATGGAGAGAGAGAAGCCCACGCTGGGGCAGGTTGGCTGGTGGGACTTCTGTGACGCTGCGGGGGACTCATGCTGGAGCAGTTTGCCCCTGAGGGACTGCAACTCAGACTCACATTGGGGGAGACTGTCCCTCGTGAGAGGACTCATGTGGGAGAAGTGAGTATGGAAATTGTCTCCTGTGAGAGGGACCCCTTGCTGGAGCAGGAGAAGAGTGAGGAGTCCTCCCCGGAGGAAGGAGCAGCAGTGGAACCAACATTGGTTGAACTGACCGTGACCCCCATTCCCTGTCCCCTGCACTGCTCGGGGGGAGCAGGTGGAGAAACTGGGTGTGATGTTGAGCCTGGAATGAAGGAAGGGATGAGGGGGAAGGTGTTTTTCTTTTAAGATTTTTTTTTTTTCCTCTCTCACTACTCTTCTCTGATTTGTTCTTTTAATAAATCTAATTAATTTCCCCAAAATTGAGTCTGTTTTGCCTGGACCAGTTGATGCAAGTGATCTCCCTGTCCTTATCTCAAACCATGGGCCCTTTGATATATCTTGTCCCCATGTAGAGCAGAGAAAGGGAGGAGTGATGGAGTGGCTGTGTGGGCACCTGGCCACTGGCCGGGGTCAAACCACTATAAAGAGAAAACTTCTGTGCATTTGTACTACTTACTTGAAATAAAAATGAGTTAAAATGCAAGTATGCCTCTAAATGGTTGTATTAACTAACCAATATTCTCACACACACACGAAAAATATTTTTTAATTGCCAGAACATCAAGATTCATATATGTTTAGTTAGACAGGGGTTAAGTGAATGGATAAATCTAACTAATATCAGTTCTGATCCTGATAATGAAGTGGAGATACTGCTGTGTTATCTACACAATGCATTGCCAATATTTTGCCATTTTGAGTATGCTATAAGTTTAGGCTGTTGACAAAAAGTTGTCATGATAAACAGTACTCTCTGATACAGGAAGCCAAAAAAGCATCATTAAAAAATGAGAGTTGCATTTCACCAACTAAATCCAGACAAGAGTGGTAAGGCTCTCAAAATTGAATGACTGAAAAGAGGAAGGTGCAAAGGTATTCTTTCAAAATTCGAGATTTTTCATCTCTCCCTGGAATCGTCTATCTCTTTAATCTTCTGTTCTTTACTTCTCTGTCTGTTACTGGAAAAGACACTTAGGTGATTGTTATTTTGGATTCTAATGTCTTACTGCTTCTAGTCTACCAGAACCTATGGCAAATACCTCATAATATTATGTGTTTAATAGAAAATAGACCTGACAGTATGTATTTTCCACTCACAATACCTTTCCACGGTTGCCCCAGCAATGTGACCAGCCATGTCAGCCTCAGCCTTTCTCCTGAGAGCTGGTGGCTCCTGGAGGGAGTCCCTTCCTTCCTTAGGTTCCCTACCTGTGGGAAACCCCTCTGTTGCTCAGCCCAGCAGGAACCAAGCAAAGAGCCATGGACAATACTTAAAAGCTCCATGTGGTCGGCTTAACAAAACTACCATCTTCTACTTTTTCTCAGACACAGATGATATGAACAACATTCATTAAAACCTTTCAGAGATTTTTTTTTTGACCTAAAAGACATTTGGTTTCAAAGTTTATATTCAACAAATCCTTTGGGGAGTGGGAACATATATTTTGTCACAATTCAAAGGAATCTCATGGTGGAAATTCTTAAAAAATTTTAGAGGTCTTAAAAACACATGGAACTAATTTTTCTTCCCAAGCAAGACCATGATTAGCATGAAAGACAAGGCGATCCAACATCTCTTTCAGACTTATATAGGTATTATATGGGTATGTTTTCCTCTCCCCACATTGTGACTCTGCTAGTGTCCTTCTCACCTTCCTTCAGAGTTAATTGTACTGTCTGTTTGGGGAATCCCTGTATAAAGATCTACCTCTTTATGCTGAATTCTGTAGAATGTTGGCAGCATTTTGGACTGCATTTATTGAAATTTTCCCCAGATTATCTAATTAAGACAGTATTTACATTTCTAAAAAAAATATATATATATATATATGTGGTGTCAAACAGTGGGGAAGAAATTCCAACAACCAAACAAAACAAATGATCCATTTGTAAGAAGGAAAATCTAAATCTGTGTTTTCTAATAACTGTAAAATTAAATAGGCCACCTCGCTCCTCATCATCTGCCTGTCTTTGAGTATTTAGTTACCAAGAAATGGTTTCTGGACAATATTTATCTTGATTGTGATGGAATAATATGAAAGAACCATGGCAATGCTAGGGGATGTTCGAGAGGTTGAATGGTTGAGTGGTATGAACTTTCATGTAAGATAAAATGGATAGAATAACTTAAGGACAAATCCAAAGTTAGTTAGGAGTTTGGAAATGACTGGTTATGTTATCATTCAGGAATTTAAGCTCAGACTTTTCAAATATCTGCTTCATTTTTTCAATATTTTTTTTAATAAACACTCCTACCTCCCACAATCTACATTTTTGACTTTCATACAGAGCTCTTCAGGCATTTGGCACTATCAAGTCCCTACTTTCATTAAGAACCATCTCTTGGCAAAACTGCTTGCATATTAACATTTACATATTCATCAGGAAGTGGTTGCAAGATAGTCTGTGGGACAACATTTGTTTTATCATGGAATAACTCCACTGTCTGCTGGATTGTTGTGCCTGATTTAAAATTGAGGGAGTAGAAGATTAATTTGATTTTCACAGTAGAAACTTCTCGGTGTTTAACTGAAGGCTCTGAAAATCAGCTGGAGTTAGGAATATACTAATATACTCTTTCACAGTAAGTTGATGTAAACTTTTCTTTATAAGCACATATGGATTGTAGAAATATTATAAAATCTATTTAGATATTTATATAATACTTCATTTGTAACTGACATACACAAATACTTTATAAATAGTGATGCCTAATAAAACCTTGAGCATCTGACCTGATTATTCCTAGATGTGTATTTTTCCTCTATGTATAATTCTATTACTATAGAGATAGTAGTGTGGCATATTTACATATCTCTCTGTATGTATTTGCATAAGCTTGAATCAATCAAGAGCTATCTTCAGTAGCAAGTCGCATCAATTTCAGTTTAAAAAAATACCACAACACAGTTCAATAAGCAAGGTAGTTTAAGACCCATTTAGAAACCCCCATGGTATCCTATTTATGCAACAGTTATTGTTTCAGCTGTAGAAGACTCCGTCCCTTTCCTCTTTTCAAGATCTTTCAGTCTTATCTTGCTGAAGAAAAGTAGGTTAATTACAAAATCTGTAATCATTTACAACACCATTCTCAAATAATTTTGTGTTAAGCTTTATTTTGTGGTGTTCAAAGTACATTTGGTATTATCAGTAAAAGAAATTGATGTAACTTGCATACACAGTCTAATACTAATGTAAATCAATATAAGTCAATTTAACTATATAAATTTTCTCCAGAGGAAGATGTCACCCAGAGAGTCAATCTGTTCTGCATAGAAGTGTCATTGTTACTTTCCTGACCACAGCAACCATGTCATTCTGCCCTTTAAGAAATATCGAATGCAGTGAAAAGGATCCCTTCTGGATGTAAACAACTCATGCTAATATTCCATTTTGTATATCTGGCAGATGGCCTGACATTATGCGTGGGAAAAAGAGCTTCCCCCCAAAGTGAGTCTGACTTTTATCTTTAGTCAGTTGTGCATATAGACTTTAAAAGAGTGGTTTTTATATTTACTTCTCCCTCCAAAAGCAAATGATGTACTGTCTGACTTCTTACTATTAAAGAAAAAGATGAAAAATAAAATCCATGTCTGTTTTACCCATTCTATGCTAGAACAGGTTAGGGTTTTTTTCCCCAAAAATTGTTAAAAAATGATAATTGAGCAATCTGTGGTACTAGCTTAGGTTTTCTTTTTCATCAGCAATATTTTCATGAAAATATTGCTTTTTTAATAGCAGTTTGTAGGCTTGTTTCTACAAGATATCTCTTTTGTAAGTTCTAACTGAAATCCCACTCTAAATATTACTCCATAAATCCACATGTTTTACCTTAAAACAGTGCTGCAGTGGTCCATGGATTTGTTTTTTTGGGGCTGTGGAAACTTTCTGTAATTGAGCAGATACTCCTCGACACGCTGAGAGTGAAGAAAGCCTTGTGCTATGGCAAACGTTGTCTGGAGAGAGATCTCAGCAAGAATGAGGCAATAGGAAGATGAGCAACAGTCACTGTAAAACACAGAAGTTTGAATAAATATAAGGAGTTCTGATATTTTCTCATAGTGAATGGAATGACCGCTCTCTAACTCACAAATGAATAAACATGAACATACAAGGGCTGCTGGACATGTTGCAAGGTGTATAAGGGCTTTGTCAATTTTCCAGCTTCTACCACATCTGTGATGTAGTGCAGAGATATCTATTTCCCTGAGATAATTAATTAAGCCAGGTATAGCAATCTGAACACTGGCATAGATTTATTTATTCTGCCTCTCAGTCTGTTACATCTGTCATCCTTGTGACACTGATAGGAATGCTCAGTACTGAGTGAGGGTAGCTTCCACTGCACAGAAAAATACTGAACCCTCTCTGTGTCCTGTTGTATCAGCTGAGACAATGGTCTTCTTTACCTCAGAAAAAAGCAAAAGAAACACTTTCGCCTGATCGCTCACATCCTTAACTACAGTGAAACAATAAGCTTTCAAGAAAAACCCCTAGATTGAAACTGGGAATTCCTTGTCTGCCAGAGGTGAAGAGACCTTTTAGTAACTTAAAGTAGCAAATGTAATCTGCTATTTTTTTTTATAGGTTAGGGAAGCAAGGTTTTATTTACATAATATTTCATTTTACACTTGTCGTACATAAAACTCAGGATTGTATTTCTTTTTTCTTTTCCCAGCAGTATTCAAACAGAGCTTTTAAGTTTTTACTGCCTTATGTCATCATTTACAGCTGAACAAAGTGCATGAAAGTTCTGCTCCTGTAATTTGCTATTTGCTATTTCAAACCCTCCCTACAAGTGCAAATTATACATCAATGTGAAACCACAGAACAAGTGTTCGATTGCCACTTTAGGGAAAAATGTATTACATAGAGTGAGGTAACATGGGATTATGTGCAGTCTTTAAGGGCCACTTGCAGCTTCAGACTGTAAGGTCCACTTGTAAATGTTTGAGCAGTACTTCAATTCCAGGAGGAGTAAGGTCTGACATTGATTTTTCTGCCAGGACATACTGAGCCAACAGCAGTTTAATCCAAAATCAATTAAGAAGAACTATTTTCTCCGTATACTTCAAAGGACTTTGACTCCAACACTTTCATGCTTTCCATATACCACCTGACAGTCTTAGTCTATTTTGAACCTAACAGGCTTCTACTCTAACATTTTGCTTACTCTTTGCCATTAGCATTTCTTAATCATTTTCCAGGATTAAAATTTAAAAACTTCATCTAAATTTCATATTAATGTTCCTGGGTGCCATTTCTGAAGGATAATTACATTGATAACTCAATGTTAAAGACAATTTTAGATCTACATGAGAAGCATGTTTGTCTATGAATCTAAGATGTCTTTAGCTGATTCTTAATCAGTGCAGTATCTTAACTTGCTGATACTGCCTGGTGTTGTGAACTGTGCAATTCTATTTTTACTAACAACATCACAGTTCTTTACACCTGAAAGTTTTATACATCTGCCATTTAATCATAGTAGAGTTCTGCTTTGTTGATGGCTTTTTTACGTCTCAATGGCTGTACTACCTCTATTCTTCTCCTGCCTTCCTGATCTGATGTATTGTGCAGTGAAGAAGATACACATATTTGCTTCCTTTAAAAGCAGCTAGAAAATTATTCTGAAAAGAAATGGAGACATAGGTGAAATAACAGCAACTTCAACCTGCACTTTTCAAGCCAAGGGACACTGGCAGACGGAAAGAAGGGAATATGAGAAAGGTGTGCTGACACAAACCTTGCTATAGCTATGTGAGAAAGGCATAGGTAGCACAGGACTGATGTATTAATCTGTCATTTTTTATTAGTGGTTACATTTCCTTCTCAATCAATTATATATGTTGTGATGAGACAGGATGGGTATTAACAGAATGAAAAAAAACACAAAATGATTGAGGTTGAAAGGGATCTCTGGACCAAGGCCCCTGTGTCATGGTTTGACCCTGACCGGCAGCTGGGTGCCCACACTGCCTCTCTCTCACCCGTCCTTCTCTGCTAGAGAGGAGGAGAAAATAGATCCAAGGGCTCAAGGTTTGAGATAAGGACAGGGAGATCACTTGCATTTACCGTCCCAGGCAAAATAGAATCAATTCTGGGGAAATTAATTAGATTTATTAAAAGAACAAATCAGAGAACAGCAGTGAGAAATAAAAAACCCCAGGTCTTAAAAGAAAAACACCTTCCTCCATCCCTGCCTTCTGTCCAGGCTCAACATCACTCCCAGTTTCTCCACCTGCTCCCCCCGCGCGGCGTAGGGGACAGGGAATGGGGGTCACGGTCAGTTCAGCCAATGTTGTTTCCACCGCTGCTGCTTCCTCTGGGGCAGGGGTCCTCTCTCTTCCCCTGAAACATTGTGAGATCCCTCTCATGAGAGACAAGCTTCACACAGCCTTCTCCAATGTGAGTCCTCTCACAAAGGGCAATTCATCACAAACTGCCCAACATGAGACACCTCATGAGGGCCAATCTGCCCCAACGTGAGTCTGAGGTGCAGTCCTTCAGGGAAACTGCTCCAGCGTGAGTCCACCACAGGGTCACAACAGTCCCACCAGCCAGCCTGCTCCAGCACAGGCTTCCCACCGGCCACAGTCCCCC
>NW_009726514.1:45925-64309 GCF_000703405.1 Apaloderma vittatum | reverse complement strand
GCTCATCCTGCCCCCTCCTTCTTCACTGACCTTGGGGTCTGCACAGATTCTCACTCCTCCATCTCTGTGCCAGCTGTTGTGTGGTCCAGTTATTTTTCCCCTTTTCTTAAATATCTTTTCCCAGAGGCGTTCCTCTCCTGTCATTTCACTGACGGGCTCAGCCTTGGCCAGTGGTGGGTCCCTCTTTGGAGCCAGCTGGCATCGGCTCTGTCAGACTCAGGGGAAGTTTCCAGCAGCTTCTTGCAGAAGTTACCCCTACAGGCCCCCCACCCCTGAAATCCCACTGGGCAAACCCAATACAACCTACTAAAGCAGGGTCATCTGGAGCTTGTTGCCCAGCCCCATGTCTAGATGGCTTTTGAATATCTCTAGACATGGAGACTCCAAGTTGTTCTAGGAGACTCATGCTAAGGCTTGGTCACCCTGAAAGTATGAAGTGCTGCTTTAATTTGCAAGGAATCTCTTGGGTTTTGGGAGCGTTGTGCCTCTTGTGTTTGTTATAGAAAACGATAAGGTTTCACTTCAGCTTCATTTTCTCTAAGTTGAACAACCCTGCTTCTCTCACCTACTCTTCATAAAATTTGTGCTTGAAACCCTTCACCAGCTTTTTTGCCCTTCTCTGGACCCACTTCAGAGCCTCAATGTCCTTCCTACCGTGAGGGGCCCAAAACTGAAGACAGTACTCGAGCTGAGGCCTCACCAGTGCTGGGTACAGGGGGACAATCACTGCCCTGTGTGTCTGTGCTCATGCATGAACAGAGGTAAAGTTTGCTGTACGGAAAATACTGCAAATGAACCACTTTCTCCTCAGTAGGAAGTTCATTCACTTTTTCTGATTATTTAATTTTGACATGTAACAATTTCTTTAATGCAGGCTTCATATTGAATCAGAACATAGAAAAGTAAGATTCAAAATAGGCCTAGAACAGTCAATTGGTAATGTAATGTAACGATCCACTTGGGGGAGATGATGAGTTGCTCATATGATAATGTGTAATACTGCATAGCTATTAATTAAGAGGAATTAATTTTCTCGTAGTTGGGTCACACAAGAAAACAACTTCCAGACTCATAAGTCTATGACTTTTCTGTGGTGTTCATGCGTACATATGTACCACAAATAGAAATAAAAAGAAGCATTCCTTGGGACCTCGTTGGTAATCTATTTGGGATTCAAGCAGGAAAAAACTTGTTTCATGAAAAAATATGTTTCTTTGATTAAAGTACAATTGGGATTTGCAATAATGCAGGTACATCTGTGGCTGTCCATCGACAGTTTCCAGTACAGTAAATTTTCCACTGGTGGGATGCTCAAGTGGTGTGAATGGCATAGGTCAACCAACTTCAGTGGTCCCTGTGCCAGCGTGCAGAAAGTGATGGTTCAAGCAGCCTTTCCTTTTCATACTTGTATCTGTAAAAATATTCTTATTTCAGCAGAATCTCTAAACTGCAAACACTTACCCAGCAACACTTCTGGAAGTTTCATTTTATAGTTGTCAAAATGACAGTTGTGAAAACAGTCTCTAGGAGTCCATTTATTTTTTTTTTTTTCTAGAGAATTGTCATTATGACAGTGATGAATCAGACTTTTTACTTCAGTCTGAACACTATGAGTGGCTTTGGAGGTACTAAGGTAATGTAAACAGTGGTGTTTTAGCACCAGCTATTTGAAACTACTCTCCAGCCATATGAGACAAGCCACTGCTGTGGCTCTGAAAGAAATATAATGTGGTTGGAAGGCACATGGCAGAAGGCAGAAGGCATCTTGAATCAGGAGGAAAGAGCCCCAAGCTTCTGCTCCAAGCTGCACCAAAAATACCGTTCCTTTTATTCATACTAAGGAAGAACCATAGTGGAGTATGCCAAAGGGTTGACTCCAGAAATTCAAATTTGCATCCAAATATGATAAAAAGCTGGAGTAGGGAAGTATTGTTGATATAAAATTCATGTTTATTCTCTTGAGAAGGCTCAAATTTTAAAACTCCTATGATCAGATTTACTTCCCCTCATTTACTCTAGCAATACACTTGCCACTGAATTTTACTCACTTAAGGAAATTGTAAAATGCAGACAGGCATGTTTGTCATCAAAGCACCTGAGAAAGCTTTTGTTAACTATGAATTATTAAGGTAATGTACTTCCTAACAACATAATGGTTAAAGTTATTAAGTCTGCCATCAGTAAAATAAAAAAGCCCAGAACATTCCAACCTATGCTTAAACACTGTTCCAATAAGATCTTATAATAATTAAATATGTATATGCACTAAGCTCCAGAAAAATGTGTTCTAAATTCCAACACAATTTGTGGTACCCATCACATTCATACACTCATCTTTTCTCCAAGTTTTGGTATAAAATCTACTACATCATTCTCTATTTCTTTTTTTTTTCTTTTTTAATAGTAAAGCCTATAATATATATTTGGTATATAAAAAAGATCACACTTCTTGACCGATAAAGTTAACAGATGTTGGATCAAGTTCAAAGTTCACTGCTTTTCAAATGTATCTGTACATACATTCATTCACATATAAAAATGCACACGTCTACTCACACACATACGAGGTATGCTATCTTCATGCTATATTATACAAACATATACTATATATTGTAAACAGAGTTAGATATAGTTAGAAAAAAGATTGTTGAAATTTGGCCTTGAAAGAAGCTACCATGATGACCTGACTGAAGGTATTCTCCCAAATCAGGCTTTACCTCAATTCTGCGAGTTTAAAGCAATAGTAATATTTCCCTGATACCTCATTTTTCAGCGTTCGGTAGTTACAGTGCTGAGCTCTTTCCTGATACAGAGCAGTCCACAAAATGGAGTGATAAAATAAAGGGCTTTTTGTTGTTACACTGGACCAGAATAAAACTGGAAATCTTAAATGGACTGAATAAAATATTCTCAATGATGATGAAATATGACCTATTAAGTAGTATGAAATAGTGCATTTCTACCTCTTGTTAGCAATGACATTGCTATAACATTGCTGGAGAACTGGAGCCAATCATTTTCTGATCTTAAACGCTAGAGCCAATTTAACATCTTCCTGGAAAACCATAGGGGTGAAATGTCAGGATAAAACTGCTGCCACACAGGAATTGATGTGTTATCCTCTTGGCCTATAGGTCTACAGATGCGTGAAGGGACTTAGGACTGGCTCACCGTAAAGGCATTGAAGAAGTGTAGGTAAATCCACTTCCATTGTGACAGTCTCTTGGGCAAGGGGCAGCACTGCGCAGTAATTCTTTCTTTTGTCTCTTTTTCCTTTCTGGCAGAGTGAGCTTCAGTTCACAGATTCATGACAGGAATTAAATTAGTGCACAAATTCTGTTCTGGTAGCCCTAATGAAGAATTCTTTGAGCAATGATATCTGGTTCCTCCGGTTAAGAAGCAAAGACAAAATAGTTGTTCACTGAAAGAGAAACTATACATACAATTACCTTATCAATAATATATATTTATGCTTTATGTATCTGAATATGTATAAACACAAATAGAAAGTACCATATATATTGTGTATACTAAACGAATGTAAGTAAATAAAACTCTATTTAGACACATACACACAAACACTTACACATATCTGAATTGAAAATGTAGAGACTTAAAGAAGCACATAATCCTGTTTACTGAGTATCTCTACTGAAGTTTGTGGATATAGAGACATAAAGTCAAATCCTGCACATGTGTAAATTCCTGCAAAAATTATACTGTAGTCACCATATCTACATTTAATCTCTTGATCTTTCTGGTCTGTTCTGTCTTTGTTTCTAATACAAAGAAATTTAACTTGTCTTGTCAGATGGATAATGGATGGAGGACCTCTGAAGTTTGCAGCAAAAATACATAAGCACCTCATGAAAAACTCTTTAGAGACGAGTTGATGTTTATGGTGAGTTTGTGTAAACATGCTGCCCTTCATTTCTGTCACGTCCCACCCAGGAGAGAGGGACAAGTGACTTTCAGATTCGTAATACACCAATGGCGTGGACAAACGGTGAGACAAGTCTTAAGGCCCAAACACAAGCTTTTATTAATTTATCACAGCATATAGATCAGGCTCATGACAAGTGATTCTAATTAAAAGCACGATAGGGCAGACAATATAACAAAATTTCAGGAAAAAAGACTAAATAAGCAATGCACTACAACAACTTAATAACAAGGAATAATAAAGGGCATCTAAACACAATATTAGGGACAAAACTAAATAAACAGTATGATAGACCTTGCATTACTTAGCGAGGAAAAGGGAGAGAGAGAGGGGGAGAGAGAGAGAGAGAGATATCAGCAGTCCAGGTTCCTGCATTGGTCCAGCCAAAGCAGAGTTCAGGATGCATCTGTCATAGTCTTAGGGGGCCAGTTAGCTCAGTGGTTTGAGCGCAGTGCTGAAAACGATGACAACACCGAGATTGTGGATTCTATTCCCGCTCAATCCCTCTGTGTTGCCAGGTCTACTCGAGAGGTGGCATCCCTACACATGACAGGGAGGATGGACTAGGTGATCTCTAAGGTCCTTTCCAGCCTAGGCCATTCTATGATTCTTTCTTCTCTTATTTTACTTCTTTTTTTCTTTTTTTTTCTTCTTTTTTTTCCATCTTTTTTTCTTTTTTCTTTTTTCTTCTTTTTTTCTTGTCTTTCTTCTTTTTTTCCTTCTTTTTTTTCTTCTTCTTCCTTCTTCCTTCTTCTTCTTTTCTTCTTCTTCTTCTTCTTCTTCTTCTTCTTCTTCTTCTTCGTCGTCGTCGTCGTCGTCGTCGTCGTCTTCTTCTTTGTTGTCTTCTTCTTCATCTTCTTCATCTTCTTCTAATCTTTGCTTTACCTTGCCTCAATTTATACACAATTTTCTACATGCGGACATGCAGAATGTCAGGTAGGGGATCGAGGCCCTCCATTGTTTCCAGTAATTCTTGTTTCCAGTAATTCTCATTAACACGTGCGAATGCCCCATCTCTTTGGAAGATATGTGAGAGATAAGGCCATCCTGCCTCTGCAAGATTTCCTAATCTCTTTACATATTCGGTGCCAGGGCTGTTTGAGGCATTTACACTACCCCTCTACAACATCCCATCAGTTTTCTGACCATGTTGGGGGTTGTAAAAAATTACAAGAAATGTTTAAGGCAAAATCCATGAATCAGTCCGCTACAATTTCTAACCAAAACCTTAACATCTTTGTACTCAGTGCAAAAAACAGTCCGTGCAGACACATTCTGCAAAAGGTTTCTGCTGGAAACCTCCCTCTATTCACTCCTTCACTCCCCTCTCCCCTGCCCCAGAGCAACATGACTGGCAGGCTACTTTTTCTAAATTCTGTTTAAATCTCAGAAGAGGGAAGTCCTCCATGGATGTGGGCTTTTTGCTCTCTGTGTCACTAGTGATCATGACTTAAGGTAAAAAGTGACAGAGAATCAGGACCAGGTATCTAGAAGATTTGTAGATGATGGTGCAATCAGCCTGCATTTGTGAGATCACACGATATTGTTTCAAGTGAATATTTGGAGTGGTAATTCTTGACAAGCTACAGGATTTGTAACAATCTCACTAGAAACTTCAGAGTGAAATGTCTTGTCTTTCCTAAACAATATGACTAAAACCCTTAGATGAAGAAATGAGAATGCATACGCAGAAAATGAGTACTATTGTTCACATTTGATTAAAGATAAAAGAAGAGAGGACAAGTGAAAAGGAAGTGATTTGATTTTTTTTTTTATCTGGTAGAGCCTTGATTAAGAGACCAAGAAACAGTAATAAATGGTAAAGCATTAAACTTGAAATTAAAGCAAAGTGAATTTAACGATACACTTAATCTACATCAATAATTCCTCCCATATTTTTCTTATCAGAAGACAGCCTTACCTCATGAGAAGTAAATCTAGTCAGGCAATAACTTGATTACAAGTCGTGTTAAAGGGTCGTCAATGAATAGAGATGGACTTAAGCAAGCATGTGTTTTTCACAGATGGCTTAAGACCATAATTTTTCTGCAACAGGATGTAAGGGTAGGTTCTTGTTACAGGAATACTCTCAAGAATGTCTTGAGACAAAATATGCTCTGAATTTTTCAGTATAATGGGTTGAAGGCAGTGAAGACATGAGTCTTTTTATGCTGAAACTGCTGTGGCAAATATAGTGTATAAAAAGTACTGAAAGTCAAGACTCATAATATTTATTCTGTAGCTTGTCCTAGTTGCCATAATAGCCAAGAGAAACGACAAAGTTTCTTACCTGTAGAAGTTCACGTTGAGCTGGTTCCTTCTGGGATTTATATTTTTAGAAATTACTGTGTGAAGAACAGAAGTTTTGGAAAGACCTAAGTGAGATTTGTCTTTCAGATCAGCCTTAATGGTCAGAATTGGATTTATAAAGCTTTCACGGCATGAGTATGCCTCCCATTATGCTTCTCGTTTCATAGAATCATAGAATCATACACTGGCCTAGGCTGGAAGGGACCTTAGAGATCATCTAGTCCAACCTCCCTGTCATGGGCAGGGACGCCACCTCTCGACTAGACCTCGCAACACATGGGAACTGAGCGGGAAACGAACCCGCGACATCGGTGTTGATCCTTATTGCCAGCACCATGCTCAAACCACTGAGCTAACCAGCCCCTGGTCCTCCAACATTGAGCAAGATGCAGAGCAAAATTAGGCCACTGGAGACTGGATGCTGGAGTATGAAATGGATGGAAATGTACATTCCCACCATTCCACCACACAGCCACTCCTCCTCTGTGTTTCAACGCACAGTCTGTCTTTAAGGGGGCTGTCTCTATTGCCTCTAGTGGGATTATCCACTACTGTAGCAGTAGAATAATATGAGCGTAACAATCCCACCTCCTGCACAGGTAGGTCTACATCAGTTCATTTTGCAAGATTTTCTTTGAGAGAGAGGGCAGCAAAAAAATGAATCATTGCTTGTCTTGTATATGTTGCCTATGCCATTGTGTAGCTGCATTAAAAGTGCTCACATCTGTGTGCAAAGATTCAGACAAGCTCCTGTAGTTAATTTTTATGTCTAATAACTTGACTCTGACATTTCTGAACAGAGCATTGTAAGGCTTGTCTTTTAGCCTGAAGCAGGTAAAAATGTCATATGAGTGACATCCTGACTGCAGTCTTAATTACGAAAAAAAAGTGAGGAGTGAGATACTATAATGTTTCACTGGGAAAACTGAATGGGTGCCACTGTAGGATGTCAGTACAGAAGAATATATCATCAGTGATCATAGCAGTGCCTCCCCATTTCACTGAATTTGCAAGGAAATAATGGTTTAAAATAAGTTGTTTTTCTTAGCTGCCTGCACTGCAACACTTTTGCCATATGTCATATTTTCCTTTGTATTTCAGTGCTTACTATATATTCCAAAAGGCTCAAAAGTTCCTTCACCTTTGGTTTGTAACAGTTGGTTTGGTCTATGTAAGCTGTAACTCAACCTTATTAGAAAAGAAGAAAAGATCAGTTATCACTCATTTTGAAACAAGTAGCATTTCACCTTTCACATTGCTTAAAATCCTAAAAAGTGTCTTAATTCCAGTGGGACAGAAATTCACTCTGATTTGCAGAACACATCCATCAGTGGAATATATGTAATGAGGTTTGAGTGTCTCTGAGGCTCTTACTACAGCTGGGATTTTTTTTTTTCTTAAAGTTGCATTTTCAGAACAGATAAATGTATCTTGACTCAAGTTTCAAAATGTAAGCAATGTTAGAAGGATGTTGTGGACATTTTACCATTTAACTTTGTGTTATATTAGTTCATGGATTTGCCTATGGATCATCAAGACCACTGGTGAAAGCAGGCTGCTGGAATCACTAGGACGCTCAGCTAATTGAACTGCTAAACTGACAGAGCCTGGAAATCTCATCTTCTTGGGCTGTCACTGGAGGATTAGATCCCACTGGTCAGTTGCAATCATCCAGTTCTCAGTGGGTTCTGCACACTGGTGGGGTAGATACTCAGATCTTCTTTTATTATCTCTATAATGCACTTAAAAAGGTCTGTGCATTAGGGGCATTCTTTATGTGAGCTCATAGTCATTAGCTGGTCTCCAAGCTTTTGCTAGTTCCGTGGTTTTGTGGTTCTGCAGATAATTAAGCTTAAAAAAATCTAAACTGTTAATTGAATAGCATAAACTCTTCCTTTCCTCACAGACCTTTGAGATTACTCAGCCTTTCTATATTACTGTAAAAACTTTGCTGTATTTGCCTTCAGAGAAAAATAAAATTGCTGCCATTTTTCTTTTGCAAGCAAACTAAAACGAAAATCTCAACAATCCTAACTCAGCAGCAAGATCTGATGTTGCTTCAAAGCAATGCTAAACAGCGTTCAGTTTGGCAAGGGCATTCTCTCCTCCTTTTGATGCAACTCAGAACCTCAAGTTCATAAAGAAGTTGTCATACCATAGCTATAAATACAGAAGCAACAATGAAATATCCACCCATGCCTTTTGGAAATGCTGTTGGAAGATAAGTTTCTCAAGAATTCTGCCTTAAGGATGAAAAGCAGCTTTCATATCCCATATGGAGACAAACAAAAGATAACTATCTTCTAACAAATATTGGCCTAGTAAAAATGATTACTGCTGAGTGTTTCAAAGCATTCCAGAGAACATGCATCCATGTTTCACCTTTATTTCGATGGAGAGTATTTGTCTATTTTTTGCCTTGAAAACTCAAATTTGTGTTCAAAATTATCTCCCTAAACAACTTTCAATTTCAACTTCAAACTGCTGAGAAATGTAATACTAATTTCTACATCAAATATCAGACACAGACAAAGGATGTATTTCTGTCCTCTTTAATAAGTATTTAGGAAAGTAACTCAAGGAAAACAAATATTTATTGTACTAATCCATAAACACAAGGGGAAAGTAAAATTGTGCCAGCTGAAACAGGATTGTCAAATATATGTGATACCCAAATTACATGGTTACTGGGAGTGATTTTGTAATAATTTAAAGAAAAATATGTGGAAAATACAAAACCAAAGAACTTTCTTACTTAACTAAACTTTCATACTCACTAAGGAATGACAGATTAGTTGTGCTAATAACTATGTGAAATGTGGCCAGGCAACTGAAAACCCTCCTAAAATTTTCCATAAAGAAAAGCTACAATCTATTAAGTGCCACATAAAACTCTGGACAATTATTCTTGCCAGAAATTCCAAGAGAGAACCAACTGAGACACACATATTTTAAATGGACATTTCCTGAGAAACCATTATCACCATAAACCAGCTGAGCAGGTCTTTTGACTTCTCTCTGAAATTACCAGTTGAATAGGAAGATGTATTATATGCTTGTTTTGAAAAATCTAAGAATATGGGAAGACCTGAAGTAAAAAACCTTGCTCACATCCCAGGTGGTTGTGTGAACTTCCCAGTAGTTAGCAGTTTCAGAGGCAACTTTCTTCAGGTATCGTTATGCAGACTCATCCGAGCTGATGGAAGCAGTGACCTCAAGGCAATGTTTGTGAATCTTCTCCTCATGCCAAAAAAGCAGGTACAAACCATGCATGTCAACTGATTTAATAAAAGATAACAAACAAAATTGCAATACTTTTCTTTGGGCATGCAGTTCATGCTGTGGAAGTGTAACTATAAAAACAATTTTTCTCGTGAGGTCACTTATTTTTCTACATATAAACAGGCATCCTAAATTACCTATCACAGCCTGTGTGATAAGCTAGCTGAAACAATCATGAAGCATAACTGGATAGGCTTACGTAATGATGAGTACAAGGTAATGTTATGGAATTTTTACCAATATTATATGATTGCAACAATAGATGGTTGACTCACAAAGACAAGAAAGGTCATATATTCAAGAGTTTAAAAGTTCATCCATTGTACTTCTAACCAGAAGTATTCAGAAAACATAGATATTCTTGTGTGTATATTGCAGCCATTTCTGAATATATATTTTATATAAACATTGATATTTACCAGAATTAATATTGCAGACAGTCCCATTTTGATAATTATAGCTCTAATTTTTCGTATAGAATATCACAGGTTGAAGGAAGCTCAAAAAACAGATTCTGAGTGATTTTTAAGCTGAATGTTTTGTGGAAATGCAGCAGCAGAAAAGCAGCTGTGGTTTGTAAGACTGTTGACTGGACACCTAATATATTTAAAACTTTTTCTCTCTGGTTTGCATACTGTGGCTGGATTGTAGACTGAGAAGTAAGGAGGATTAGAGTCACACTGTTGACTCTGCCACTAATTCATTCAATTGATTTTGACACTATAAAGTACAAGTAATTATTACTCACAGTAGTCTGAAACTAATTCTTTTCTCGTCATGTTTGCTTGTCAACACTAGCCAAAAAAGTTTTCTTCAATGAAATATTACTTTACAATTCACTCATTCAACTGGTTTTGGCACTATAAAATACAAGTAATTATTACTCACAATAGTGTGAAACTAATTCCTTTCACATCATGTTGGCTTGTCAACACTACCAAAAATGTGTACTTTGATAAAATATTACATTACAATGTAAAATGAAACACTAGAATTTGTCAAAATGGTTGAGTTTCAGTGTGCAGTTTTTCAAATAGTTCTTGGTTTAATGTAAACTTTTAACTAATTAAGTGCTTTCAAAGTAACAGCAGAAACAGAAATGAATATCAAATCTATTAAGAAATAAAAAAGGCTGTTAAATTTTTTTCTGCTCTTGTACATCTACTTGAAATAATAACTTTATATTAATTTTCAAGTTGATATATAGAGTAATATTAGCAAACTTTCTCTACATTTTATCAAAGAGAAAAAGTTTTCGTTGTTGTCACTACTGGACCTGCTTGTTTACTAAAATGTAACAAATATAAGGTGCAAAGTAAATTTTACAACAATTATTGACAGATAAACATTTTGCTATATTAAACAGGTGAATATTTTTATAATTATTATATTTCTGTGGTGAATTTGGACTCATACGATCTTGAACGAGGACTTTTTTTTTTTCCACCTGGTTTGGAATAATGCATATTTGAAGACAATTAGTCTTATGATGTCTCAAATTATATTCATCAACAATATAGAAGTGTTCATTGTCCTTTCAGAGAGAAGAAAACAGGGTACAAAATGCTTTCTTATCATGATACAGTGTCAAAGAAAGACTTGCTGAACAAAGCATCAGCCAATGTCAGCGGAGAGAGGTGGAGCCTATACATTCCCTCAAAGTGGAACAACAGCATTTCAATAGAGTTTTATGATGCATTTTAGCATAGATAGATGAAATCTTTCATCATCAACATATTGCATTTTATTATATGCACACAATCAATAATATTAACTGTAACGTCCATCTTTTTCTTACAATTATTCATTTAAGATATTTTCTCTATCCAAGCACAGAGAATAGACACATTTTGAGTAAAAATAAAAAGAAAGTCTGGGAAAGTTGGAGATAAATAATCTATACATGGACAAAAGGAACCAAGAGTAACTGAGCAATTATTCTAGATCACAAAAGAGACCCATTTTTTCAATAACAATCATGAACACTACAGGGAAGGAGATTTTCCTCTTGTCAGACTGCTGCGATATACATAAATGATTTTGGGAACAGGCAATTCACAAATATATAGATTATATTTTAACTGTGGGTTTAAATATTGTTCAATCTAATAACTCTGATAGTGTACATGTGCCAAACTAAATCAGGTCAAATTAAAGTCAAAGTGTTTGCAAGATCAGGGCTTAAGTTTGCCCTTTAGAGGATAAGTATTATTTCTATCTTTTATTTTCCTCATTTTAATAATCTGAGAAACAAGCAGTATGACCCATTGGAATGGCCTTAATTTGCAAAATAGGACTATATTTTTCATGTACAGAACAGTCTTAATCACAAATAATTAATTTTTTTCCCTCTACTTACAAAAAAAAGTTATACAAAATATGTCTGTGAAACTCTGAGTGAATTTTAATAGGACTATTATAAATATTAAGTCTAATTTAATTATGTCCCTTCCATAGAATTTATCATTAACAAATGTCAGGACCTTTAAAGCAGAATGAATATTGGACTTTTTTAAAAATTTACGCTACTCAGTAGCCCTAGAATGAGCCTGAGAACAGCAGAAAACAATATACAAGCAATGATTTTTTTTCAAGAATGTTGAAGATGTTGCTTTGTTAGTAGGGGAAACTATTCTTCAAAACTTAGTGAGTTAAATAACAGAAAAAAACAACATAAGTACATTTTATTTTAGCTTTTGGATTTCAAGCCTGTCCATGTCAAGCTGTAAATAGGGATAGTATTGAACAAAGGATAATATCAATGCTGCTTCATTGCTTCCACCCAAAAATGCTTTTAGAAATGTTGGAATGTTTTGTAACTCACAGAAAGTACTGTTTGTTGTAGATCATCTTCAATCTTCCTACTACAAAGGAAGGAGGATGATCTGTAGCAGGAGTATGTAGAAGGTATCTAGTATGTTTGAGTGATAATCAGAAAACAGAACAAGATTAATTTCTCCTTTAAACTGAAGTATTTCTCATATGAAGTTTCTACATCACATTACACTCTGGAATTAATGATTATTGATATGGTTGTATTTGTAGTGTATTATAGCTATCTATAAAAACACAGTCAAAAAATTCTCCGTCAGTGCTAGTATGGGTACTCAACTGCTGGAGCACAAATCCAGATGTTCAGGGGGGAAACCAGGGGAACATCCAGCTGCAACACTAACACTGTAATTAGAACTTGTGCCCCTTGCATCATTTGCATGCACTCACCTTCTTCCTGAGAGGTACCTTTGCTTAATTAAGCTCACTTGGTTTCCCTTCAGGTATTGGAAGGCAGCTGTTTGGTTCCCCTGAAGTCTTCTCTTTTCAAGACTGAACAATCCCAGCTCCCGCAGCCTGTCATAGAATAGTTTCAGCTGGAGAGACCTTGAAGATCACTGAGTCCAGCCTTTGTCTCAGTCCTATCAACCTACTAAACTATGTCCCACAATGCAACATCCATTTGTCTCTTAAACACCTCCAGGGACGGTGACTCAATCCCCTTCCTGGGCAGCCTGTTCCAATGCCTGACAACCTTCTCAGTACAGAAATTCTTCCTAATATCTAACCTGAACCTCCTCTGGTGCAATTTAAATCCATTTACCCTGGTCCTATCACTCTCCACTAGGGAGAACAGACCAACCCCCTGTAGCGGACCGATTCGTGAATTTTGCCTTAAACATTTCTTGTCATTTTTTGCAACCCCCCCAGCAAAACAGGACCAATTTCTGGCCCTGTGTGGCAAACTGATGGGATGTTGTAGAGGGGCAATCTGATAAGGCTATAAATGCCTCAAACAGCCCTGTTTAGGAAATCAGGAAATCTTGAGGAGGCAGGCTGGCCTTATCTCTAGCATATCTTCCAAAGAGATGGGGCATTCACACGTGTTAATGAGAATTACTGGAAACAAGAATTACTGGAAACAATGGAGGGCCTCGATCCCCTACCTGACATTCTACATGTCCCGCATGTAGAAAATTGTGTGTAAATTGAGGCAAGGTAAAGCAAAGATTAGAAGAAAAGGTAGAAAGAAGAAAAGGAAGAAAAGAAGAAAGAAGAAAAGGATGGATGCATCCTGAACTCTGCTTTGGTGAGACCAGTGCAGCAACCCTGACCGGTGATATCTCTCTCTCTCCACCCCCTCCAAACCCCCTCCGCTTTTCCCTTTTCCTTGCTAAGTAATGCAAGATCTATCATACTGTTTACTTAGTTTTATGTCTAAATATCTTTCTTGTGAGGGTTAAGTGTAATATTGTCTGTCGTAATATTGTATTTAGATGTCTTTTATTATTCCTTGTTATTAAATTGTTGTAGCGTATTGCTTATTTAGCCTTTTTCCTGTTTTTTTGTTATATTGTCTGCCCTATCGTCCTTTTGAATTAGAATCAATTGTCATGAGTCCGATCTGTAGGTTGTGATAAATTAATAAATGTTTGTGTTTTGTCTCACCGTTTGTCCACGCCGTTGGCTTATTACAAGTCTGAAAGTCACTTGTCCCTCTCTCCTGAGTGGGACATCACACCCCCGCCTCTCTATACCCTCCCTTCAGGTAGCTGTAGAGAGCGATGAGGTCTCCCCTCAATCTCCTCTTCTCTAGGCTAAATAGTCCCAGATCCCTCACCCTTTCCTCAGACAACTTGTGTTCTAAGCCCTTTCCCAGCTTGGCAGCCGTCTCTGCACCCTCTCCAGCACCTCAACGTGCTCGAGTCTGCAAAGCAAATGCCATTTTAAGTCTTTAAGTAATCTAGGTACTGGCCAATACTGTAACAGGCAAATTAAGAGGTTTTCTTGTGCAGTTCCTTTGCCCAGAGGTAAGATAACCAGCATTAGTGTCTCTCCTGAAACAAAATTAGCTAGCACTGTCCTGAAGGAATCCTGCAATTCAGAGCTAGTGTGTCCATCAAGTTGAGAAATTTATTTACGCTTTGTAAAAGAAGTAGATAAAATAAAACATACAATGTTCTAAGGGGCTAGCTGCCCCATTAGCTGCCCTCCCCCACAAAAAAAGTAAAAATGCAAGAAACCACTGAATGAAACTGACAAGTATTAGCTCATGATCTCAAAAGCTGCATGTCTGATTGCTCACCAGTACTTTTCTGAGCAACTTAGGAGAAAACCTATATGGATTGGCAAGGGGCCAAACACACACGTGCAGGGAGCATTTCAGCTGATACTGCTTCTGATGCAAGACAATGTAGAATTATTGTTCTATTTGCTCATGCTGCAGCTTCAGGGACATTTCAAAAAGAATAGGACTCTTTAAAGGTTTGTGTTGTATTTCTTGCTCAAGCAATTTGAGAGATGAAACCCTGAGTTATAGGAGCAGCTTTTGTTAATGCAGTATTTACAGTGAAGTAGACTTACTGCCTGCTTAAAATCAGACTGAATAACTTGAGAAGTTACAAACAGCAATGCCTGTTTTAAAGACTTATGCATTTTTCAGCAAACGCACATTGTGAAAATTAGACCAGAAAATTCTCATTTTGGGAAATTATATTCCTCCCATTCTTTGAATAATACTGGAGTCAGGACCCTGTGTGAAATAATTATTTTCTGGCACAAAAAGCTGAGAAAAATACAAAATAAGTATTCCGATGTTCTATAATGCCAAAAAGAAGAAATATTTTTTCCTGATCTGCTCAAGAGATCTTGTTACTCACACGTATTTTGCTATGAATTACTTCATTCTTTGGCTGTTGGTCTTTGTGAAAAACTTTCTAGAAAGACAGTACTTGAAGAATTGGTCGATATTATAAACCACCTATCTATATTTGTTTAGGAACATTTTCTTTAAGAAGATTGGGTTAAAATATAACAAGTCTTGGACCACATGCTGTAACAATGAAATACAATCCTTTGTCTTTCTTCATAATATTTTTCTTCTCATACTTGTTTATTCACTATAATTATAAAACTCCAATTCAAAGTTTTCCTTAAATTGCCACATTAGAATCCTACATTTAGTAACAGCTCTGGAGGGTTGGTATCAACTGTTGCAACCATGTTCAGATTCCAAAATCTTTGCTGAGCTACTCTGCCCACTAATTCAATAAAAATAAACTTACACAAATAAATCACTGCAAGACTTGCCATGATATTTGCTGATACCTAATATATGCGTATTTGTAAGCGGTCAATACCTTTAGAGCCAGGTACAATGTCAGTTCTTACAGCTTTTCTCCAAGCTAAGCAGAGATGAGCATATCTGTTTTTGATGTACAGCAAACCAGTAATTGTTTCCTTCAATGTGGAGTAACCAGGAAACCTTTTTTTCTATTCAGAGAGTTTGCTGTAGCATACAGCAAAGAAATATGAACAGCCATCTAAGACAGGGCCCCTCTACAGCTTTGAGACTCCCTTACAACAGCTACTAGAAAACTACAAGAAGTATCCTCAGAGTCAGCTGTGTAAGAACCATGTGGAATGATTGTCGTGATAACCTTTCAGTGTTTTTAACTTTACAAAGCATTGCTTGTATTAAAGTTACTTATCACAAACTGTTATTAAACTGACAAGCCATTAAAATGCAACAATTAAATAACATCATACTTTATTTCTGATTCACTCCTGTAAATGAACAGCATGACAAATTGCAGTGCAGTGACGTGACACAAAACATGTAGGAGTCTCTAGGATGTGTTTCCATTAACTGTCAAAGGTTTTGCAACTCTTATATTTCATGTAAATAACATTAAATGTATGTTACTTGAACTTAAAATGTTTGATTTTGATAATACAAACAGCATTTTGTAAGAGAAATGAAGAATGACATTCATTTTTGCTAACGTACTAGTATTATTTCTAGGTTTCCAATGTTACTTTATCTTGGAAAGTGGAATAAAAAGCAAACAAAACATCTGAAACGCTAAAGTCTAAGAAGTTCTCATCCCGCTTATTAAAACAGTACACTTGCTCTTGGCCATTTACGGCAAATTTGTTCGATGAAGGTTCAAAATCTGCATTATAAAAATATTCACACAAATACCATTATACAAGTATTCACACAAGCCCCACGTTTCCTGAAGCATATTGTTGGTAGGCTTACTGTATCCCCGAATATTCAAAATGCTATTCTAATAAAATGTGCACAAAATTCTTTTTCAGTGAACATTTGTAGCATAAATGCCAAACTAGGCACATATTTCAAAATTAAGGCACTAATGTTTATAATATACTCCCCTCTTACATATTCCATCGTATTATGAATTTCAGTACATATACTCAGTTGTAAATTTGAATTTCTTCATCAGCTTTTGTCACTCTGTCATTAATTTTGTCTACGTCTTTTATTAATTCTTGCAGAGGTTTCATCTCCAAAACCGTATGATGTAATTAAAGGCAGCAGTTATTTAATGGATTCCTTTATGGTAAACTAAGTGTTACAGTCTCCACCATGTTCTATAAGTCAAAAAATGAACCAACAGGAATTCATAACAGGTCATGACCCTTCTGTTATACAGCTTAAGCACTTGGTATCAAAATGAGTTTCTATGCAATTGTCAGGATTTGAAGGCCTTTGGACACAAATTATTTGAAGAATCAGAAGCACCTGGATTATCGAAGCTGACTAAAGCATCATGTAAGGATGTCTGCTGAAAAATGCTGCATAGAACAGTTAATTTGTTGGCAAGATCAAATTGGAAGCCTCTTCTTCCTTAAGTGTGAGATATAACACATAATGAAATATAAGTAAATTAGAAAAACATACAGGTGTTTTAGTCTGTCAGTGAACTAAGTCCTTGCAGAGGCAGAAGATAACAGCAAAAAAAAGGAAGTAATTCTCAGACATAAAAGATTTGTCATGGAAGAAATAAATCTACAAAAAATCCAATTATCATCTGTTTGTAGAGGTAAGATTAGTCAACTAAGGCTGCTGTTGAAAATAGTTTATGTGAAATATTTGTAGCATTAAGAAATGTTAAGTGTTGTAACTAATATATTTAAATGAAGTTTTATTTTTAAAGTATGTTACATTAATGTTTTAAACAAGCATGTGTTGCTATGATTTTAAATTTGACATAGTTTCTTTCTAAAGGAAGAATTTATGAAGTAACAGTTCCCGTTTTTCCTCCACTCCATCCTCCTTTTCTCACAATAGGTCAATCAGTTTGCCTAGTTCCTTGTAAATTTCCATATTCCGTATTTCCATAGTCATTAATTCCCAAGAAGCTGTGGTGGGACTCTTTTTTAAACATCCTTGTAATTTCTGTGTTTTTGGTTTTTTTTTCCCTCATAAGCAAACACTAGGGAGAAAAAAAGAAACACAACTTGAAAAAAGTAAATTATTCACCAGGGGAAGGTATCAGCCTATATTGCTAGTCTTTGTCAGCAAGATCAGACCCAGAAATAAAGATTTTCTCATGTTACGTTCCTGAAACAAATCTTTCTTCGACTATCTATGCGGACACATTGTTCTGTCCCTTGACTCTTTATATGAGTAAGCAAATAAAATGTGTGGAGCTTCACACACGGGGAGATGATGAAAGTGTTGAAAGCTTATGGGTAAGAGTTAAAGGACATGCAAACATGGGAGATACTGTTGTGGGTGGCTACTACAGACCACCAAACCAGGAAGGTGACAAGGACTTCTGCAGGCAGCTGGAAGTAGCCTCAAGATCATGTTCCCTGGTGTTCATGGGTGACTTCATATGAGTTGGGAAGATCACACAGGCAAGCGTAGCCAGTCCAAAAGGTTCCTGTAGTGCATTGACGACAACTTTCTGCTGCAGGTAGTTAAAGAACCAATGAGGAGGGGTGCGATGCTGGACCTTGTATTAAAAAATAAAGAAAGTCTGGTCACAGATGTTAAGGTTGGGGGCACTTTTGGCTGTAGTGGCTACAACAGGTTAGAGTTTAGT
>NW_009726514.1:14786-45894 GCF_000703405.1 Apaloderma vittatum | reverse complement strand
AGGGAAAGAAGAGTAACAAGTAAAGCTTCTATCCTGAGCTTTAAGATGGCTAACATTGTTCTCTTCAAAGACCTACTTAGAAATATCCAATGGACTAGGGCTCTAGAAGGTAGGGACGCAAAAGAGAGATGGTCGATATTCAAACTCTGTCTCCACCAAGCGCAAGATAAATGTATTCCCTTGAAAATCAAGTAGAGGAAGCAAGAGACCAGCATGGATAAGCAAAGAGCTCTTAGAAAATCTCAGATGGAAAAATTACAATATATTGAAAAAGGATCTAGTTAATTGAGAGAATTAGAGAAATGCTGCCAGTATGTAGAAACTAAATAAGAAAGGCCAAAGCTCTCTTGCAACTTAGTCTCACTAGGGAAGTAAAAGAAAAAAATATTAACTTATTCAAATACATTAATGAGAAAAGGAAGAGTAGGGTAAAAGTGGGTCCACTGCTAAATGGTGTGGGAGATATGATAACAGAGGATGCAGAGATGGCAGAATTTTTGAACACCTTCTCTGTATCAGTCTTTACTCCTAACACCAGCCCTCAAGAATCTCAATCACTAGAAGTAAGGGAGCAAAACTGGAACAAGGAAGACTCTTCACTGGTCAGTGAGGACCAAGTTAGAGATCTCTTGGGGAAACTGAAAATGCACAAATCTATGCGCCCTGATGGGGTGTGGGAACTGATAGGTGCCAAATGATATGGAGGAAAGGATCTGATAAGGCTAAAGATGCCTCAGATAGCCCTGGCACTGAGTATTGATGAGATTGGGTAGGTCTTCTGGAGGCAGGGTGGCCTTATCTCCCAAAGAGATAGGACAATCGCATGTGCTAACGAGGATTGTCCAAAACAATGGAGTGACTTGATCCCCTACCTGACATTCTGCAAGTCCACATATAGAAAATTTTGTATAAATCGAGGCAAGGTAAAGTAAAATGTTGGGAAAAAGAAGAAAGAAGACAACGGATGCGTCTTGAACTCTACTTTGGCTGGACCAGTGCAGGAATCCAGACTGGTGATCTCTCCTTCTCTCTCTCCTCCCCTTCCCCTCCTCCTTTTTCGCTAAGTAACACAAGGCCTATCATGCTGTTTATTTAGTTCATGCCTGAATTTCTTTCTTGTAACGTTTAAGAATAATAATGCCCGTTATAATATTGTTTAGATGTAGTTGGTGTAGTTTATTATATATTTAACCTTTTCTTGGTGCTTGTTGTATTATCTGCCCTATCATGTTTTTGAATTTGAACCCATTGTTGCGAGCCCAATCTCTATGCTGTGAGAAATTTAATAATAAATGTTTTTGTATGGACCTTGAGACTTGTCTCACCGTTGTCCACGCCTTTGGGGTATTACAAATCTAAAAGTCACTTGTCTCCCTCTCCTGGGTGGAATGTGGCATGGAGTGCATCCATATGTGCTGAGAGAGTTGGCTAGTGTTGTGGCTGAGCCACTCTCCATCATTTTTGAAAAATCATGGAGAATGGGAGAGGTGCCTAAGGACTGGAAGAAAGTCAGTGTCAGTCCAGTCTTCAAAAAGGGCAAGAAGGAGGACCCAGGCAACTACAAATCAGTCAGCCTCACCTCCATCCCTGTGAAGGTAATGGAGTGACTCATTTTGCCGGCCATGTCTAATCAAATGGAAGAAATAAAGGTTATCAATAGTAGCAACTGTGGATTTAGGAAGGGGAAATCCTACTTGACAAATCTGATACCCTGCTATGAAGCTGTGATGAAATGGGTAGATGAAGGGAGAGCAGTGGATGTCATATACCTTGGCTTCATTAAGGCTTTTGACACTCTACCATAACATCCTTGTAGGAAAATTCAAGAAATGTGGGATAGCTGACTGGACTGTGAGGTGAATTGTTAACTGTCTCAACAATAGAGCTCAGAGAGTTGTGATCAGTGGCGAAGAGTCAAGTTGGAGGCCTGTGGCCAGTGGTGTTCCCCAGGGATCAGTGCTGGGATCAGTTTTGTTCAATATCTTCATCAATAACCTAGATGAAAAGATAGAGTGTACCCTCAGCAAGTTTGCTGATGTTACAAAACTTGGGGAAATGGGGTGTCTGTCACACCAGCAGGCTGTGCTACTATCCAACGAGATTTGGACAGGCTGGAGAGCTGGGTGAAGGGGAACCTCATGAAGTTCAACAGGGCCAAGAGTAAAGTCCTGCATCTGGGGAGGAATAGCACCAGGCACCAGCACAGATTAGGGGATGTCCTGCTGGAAAGCAGCCCCGTGGAGAAAGACTTTGGCGTCTCAGTGGGCAGTGAGTTGTCCATGGGAGAACACTGTGCCCTTGTGGCCAAGAGGGTCAATGGGGGACATTAAGAAAAGTGTGTCCAGCAGGGCTAGGGAGGTTCTCGTCCCCCTCTGCTTTGCCCTGATGAGACCACACCTGGAATCCTGTGTCCAGTTTGGGGCTCCCCAATTCAAGAAAGACAGGGACCTACTGGAGAGAGTCCAAGGGAGAGCTGCAAGGATGATTAATGGACTGAACATCTCTTCTGTGAAGAGAGACGAGAGAACTGGGGCTGTTCAGCCTTGAAAGAAGACGGCTGAGAGGGGACCTTATCAGCCTATAGAAATATCTGAGAGGTGGGTGTCAAGAGGAAGGGGCCAGTCTCTTTTCAGTGATGTCCAGTAATAGGACAAGGAATAGTGAGTTTAAGTTAGAACACAGGAAGTTCCACCTCAACATGAGGAGAAACTTCTTTACTGTGAGGGTGCCAGAGCCTTGCCCAGGCTGCCCAGAGAGGGTGTGGAGTCTCCTTCTCTGAAGACTTTCAAAACTCCCCTGGGCATATTCCTGTGTGGCCTGTCCTAGGTGGATGATCCTTCTCTGGCAAGAGGGAGGGGGTGGACTAGATGATCTCTAGAGGTCCTTTCCAACCCCTAACATTCTATGATTCTATTTAATGATTCTTCTCGGTTTTAGTTTCTTGATTCCCTTCCCAATCCCTTTTATACAAGATGGACATAAACCTTTTTCTACCACTCTTTTTGTGGTGTTGGAAAGGCATTGTGCATGAGAAATGCAGATTTTCAGGTCTGTTTTCTAGTGAACACATAATATTACGAGGTATTTTCTATAGGGTCTGATAGACTAGAAGCAGTAAGTTATTAGAATCCAAAACTACAGCCACCTAAGTGTCTTTTCGAGTTATAGAGGTAGAAAGAACAGAAGGTTAAAGAGACAGAAGATTCTGTGGACAATCATGGTGGCTCCAAACATTCTTGCTAGAAAGTGAAGAATTTATCAAAATCCATTACAAGTAAATTTTGGTAGCCATTCAGGATATTTCTGGCCTCCAGTCCAGATGAACCTGTATAGCCTATGGAAATTTACTTCACCTAACTTTGAGTTAGCTTGTACTGGCTCTGATAATAGCTCTTCAGTCTGTGATGAAATAGACTGAAAAACTCACCTGAGGCTTTGTACCTGCTTTGTACATTCTAAAGTTTATTCTGTGGTATGTTCTAAGGTTCATTCCATAGTGACTCTGCTACTACTGGGACCACAGAGAGCCAGTGCACACTGCTGGGCACATCTTTCAGAACTGCAGCATTTCTTTAGACTACTGAAGAGATGTACTCTGTGCCAATTTCTTGGTATGAGTGTAGAAAAACATATAGATCTTATGGGCAGAAGTGTTTGTAAATAACAAATGTCCATAAAACAGTACCACAACTTCTACTGCTTTCAAGTAACAGACTATTTTCATTACTTTTGTTACTGCAAGATTGAAGTTAGCTAATAGCTGATAAGCAGTACATAGTGAGTCTTTATGTGACAGCCTGAACTTCTGTGACTAAACCGTTTTTCACTAAGCTAATTGATATTAAGTTAGGACACTTTAACATGTATGGACATATTGGCATAGCTTGAAAGAAACAACAGGTAGGGAAGTTATGCTGAGTGCTCAAGGAACATGGCTTTCCATTCTGAGTATCTGCATAGATAGAAGATGGTGTTATTTTTTTACTGCTCCATAAGTAGTTTGAGGCTGCAGTCCCAAGTTGCTAAAAGACATGAGGAAGGAATAGAAGATGCAAAGTTTTATTGTGATGGTTCATTAAAATTGCTTGTTTCATTAAAACTGGAGGAGAAAGGAGATAAAGAAACAGCCCAGAAATACCAGCACCTTATCACTTACAACCTTTACCTAAGGAAATGTTAAATATTTCTGCAAGTCAGTGATGCATGGACATTCCTTGGCTTTTCCATCAGGAATACTCTGCTGGAGGGCATGGAGCAGAGGGATATTCCTAAATACTGATTTCTTCTAACCCTCATGTGGTGTCACACAAATAACCTACACTGACTTCATCTAGCTTCAGATCCACTTCAGGGTGATGTGCAGCAGCAGCAGCAGAAGCAAAATGCCTGGTGAGACAAATGTGACTATTCTGCCCTGAGGTTTCCTTTTGATGTGTACTGATTTGTTACGGACTTCAGGGCCTCTCCTCTGCTTCCTATTTATGTGGATGAGTTTGCTGAAAACATGCTAATTGCACAGTTGTCAGTCTCCGTTATGGACTCAGTCACAGTACTATCTCTGTCAAAGGCCTCTTGTAGCTTAAAAGCTTTTCTTCCCCTCCCCATTATAGTTTTAATTTCTGCACCACAAGAGTTGAGGGCCACTCTTTTCCAAGTAATAACTCATTAGCCTCAATCTTGGATTCTCCCCAAATGGTTATAACTTATATTCCTTTCCTCCCCACTATTTCTTAAAGCCTTCTGGTGCAGTTAGCACTTTGCCATCTGCTGCCTTCCTGACATTGCATTAGGGAACGACTGGTCTGAGTGATGCTTTCTGAAATGTGATGGAAAGTGTGTCAGTGTTCCCATTTCTCGCTGTGCTACTCTAACATACCACATTCTTTCTGCTGATCCATTACTGCCTGTCTTCAATCACTAAATGCTGTATCTTTCAGGCTAGATACTTGCAGTTTAAATGTACTCAACTCATTGTCCCTTCTCCACTAATTCCCCTCATCTCCCTTTTCCTCTCACACTGAGTAATAACTCACTTCATCTGTACCTGCTGTTTCCACTCTCCGTGGTTTATTTATCATATTTTTCACAATGTTTAGGTTGACATATTTCACTCTAGGCCATTCTGTATTAGCAACTTGTCCTAAAGCAATTACCTTTATGCCCTCTTCTCAACTTTAACACTGTTTTAGTGTTATGGAAGAAGGAGGTCTATGACTCACCAGCTGTGAAGAGGTATTGACTGTCTCTGTCTCAATATAAAAAGTGTCTCTGTACCAACTCTTGCTAAGTAATTCAGAGAAAAATGGTGGGAATGGGTGAAAATTATAGATATATTGTATTAAGAGAAGTAGTTCCAAAATCATTGCGTCTTCTATGGTGATCTGTGATTTGTTACATCTCAGGAATGAGGAGGCAAGGTTACAATTTGGCTCACTTTCCTTGCTCAGCCTGAGCTTTGTTTCCACATGGCTTGAACTGGGTAAGAATCACAGCTAAGTAGAGGTCAGGCTGGACAAGAGTCTCTGATTAATAGCTTCGAAGAATTAGTCTGGAGTAGCATTAATTTCTATACCATTATGTTTCATTAAAGAGACGTTTGTGAGTCCATTCTGTCTGATCTGACTCCATTTTTCACATCCTCACACCATGCTGCATTGGGATTAGCCTGTCAGTCCATCATAACCCAGGACTGCCTCTGCACTCCAGGCTTCCACTGTGTGGGGGAAATCCTAAATCTGATTCGTGATACCATCCCTCACTTTGTATGAAAGTGTGAGAAAGGCAACTTGCGTGCACACTTATTCTCCCACATGCAGGGAAGAAATGAGCTCCTCTACTGCGAAGCATGTTTTAGTTCATGCTATAAAGTTTCCAAGAACTCATCTACAATGCTCTGAGTGATAACATTACGCTAATCACATTGACTTTGTGGACCATGCTGATGGAACAGAGGGCTGTTCAGACTTTAACCTTTTACTGATATGATCCTTCCATACAAACGTACCATTAGTGATCTAACAATAAATCCACATGCATTTGGCAGGGTTACTACTGGGTGCCATGAGGGCATGCTCATATTTGAAGTTTAAGAACTTTAAGAACTATTTATTTCATATGTTGACTTTCTTACTATTGAAAGTATTTCTGCACTGGTCAGAGGCTAATAGAAAACTACTCTTAAACTCTTAATTTCAATCTCAGTTGCAATTTTTTTTTTTTTAAAGGGAGTGATAAAGCTTTCAACAAAAAGAACTATTTTTTGTCTTCTGTCTTGTCTAAGAAACAATTTGGTGTAGTCAGTTTCTGAGTATGTTTCACCCTGTATATGATGCATTAATTAAATTTAGTTTTTAAAGTAATGCAAGGTTCTGTCCTGTAACTTTTCTAAAACAATTGTTAACCATTTTGCAAGTCATGAATGTGCCAGAAGCATGTCTAAGAAATTTCACCTGTACGCAGAAGATCCTTCCATTGTTAACAGAGGCTCATTATAGGAAGGAAGAAATCTAAAGAATTACTAACCTTCTGAGGATAAGAATGGTTTTGCTCATCTTATTTCATCTACATCTAATTATGAGGCCAGAAGTTAGTTCATAATTTTAATAACCTGATAGTCCTAAATGCAGAATGGCTATGACTAAATGTTATTGTTAGTATGACATTGTATGTCATAAGCCATTAAAATTTTTCTTAGTTATTGCTACAAAAACCTTTTAGGCTTAAAATAAAAGTGCCCAAATTTGATCTGAGAAGTGATTTTTCTTCTAGTATTTTTTCTTGTTATTAAAGACACTGCCAATTTTTATATACCTGCCTTTGTGTTTGAAATTGCAGTTTGTCCTGAGACAGTCATGCTTTGGCAACTATATTAGCAACAACTTGTAGTAGTAGTTGTAGCAGTAGTGGTAGCAGTAGTAGTAGAGATTATGATAATATCACCTTATAAGATGAAAAGTTTAAAATCAAGAATAGAGACTAAATTTATTTAGATTTTTTTGTTTTTTACCAAAATGAATTATACAAATTTTGTACCGGCCTTACATATTATCTAACTTGGACGAAAAAAAAATCATAGTTGACAGTGATTTATCAAAAAGCTGGTGTCCCTGACCATGACAGAGAGGTTGGATTAAAGTCCCTTCCAGCCCAGGCCATTCTATGATTCTATGGTTCTATGATTTATGACTCTATGATTCTATGTGTCTATGAGTCTATGATGTCTTAACATTTTAGAACCATTATTTAAATTAACAGTACAAGAAAAGAAAACTTTTTTTAATGTAGTTGTCTCAAACTGCATTCAGAATTATGAAAGAGTTAACCAAACTGTGAAATGCAAGGATATTTGGTGTGTTGAAACTCCATATTTAGCTAGGTACTGTTGAAGCACACAGTGCCAGCCACCCCAACAAGAAAATGAAGACAGACTGTTTAATTTCAACCACAACAGAACTGAATCTTATCCTGTTACTGGTAAGTATAAAGTCTCGGTTTCTCTTTCCATCTGCCTCAGGAGGAGTCTCTGTTGTCTGATAATATGATTGAGCTCATGTGTCACTCTTTTCTTCACTGGGCAATAATTTGTTTCCCTTTTCCTCTTTCTGAGTGAAAAGGAATCACCTTTGAGATCTCTAGCTCTCACTCAAACTTTAACTAAATTATATTAATTTTTGAAATACTACTTGCCTGAAGGCAGAATCAGTGGTAGAAGAGCATCCTGGTTTTTAAAGCTAAGGCGACGCATGGTAACACTGGAAAGGAAAAACTTTCTGTTTGCCTGTGGTATATTAACATGTTTCAAAGAAGAAAAAGAGAAGGAAAAGGTTTTATTAAACGGAAAGCAAAAAAAAAAAAAAAAAGCAGTGACCAGTGTTTAGATAAATAAAAGAAAAATAAAATAGTTGTAATGGAATGCAGAACGCCACCGGGGAGAAAAGCTTTTCACTTCAGAGTTTGGAAATTTCTTTTATGTTTCTTTTACTGGAAATAGGCAAAATTTCTAAACCAAACCTTCTGTGGAACATGGCTGTCTCTCACAAGATAATGCAAAGAGTAATACTAATTTTTTAAAAAAAACAAAACAGGATTCATGCTATACTTATTATCTAAATGTTCTTGTGACACTTTGTTAAGTATTTCAGTACTTTTGTTTTGCATGGTTACACTGAAGTTATTGTGATAAGGCTTACATAATCTTTTTTTTTGCATGATGATTATTAAAATTTAACAATCATTATAATTTTGGACATCAATATCAAAGAACGTACCCCCTTCAATCTTCTTTTCTGATTCAGCCAAAATATCTTAAAGTAGGAAGAGTCTTTGACATTGAAGATCAATCCCGAGTTTTGACAAGCTCTACTCTTCATCTTTAAAGCACTAGAAATTTTTGTACAGCAGAAAGAAAGCGCTGAGAATAATAGAGCGCAGAGAAGTCACCTCAGACCCACGAAGTCCCTGTCACACATTGTAAAGATTGGGAGAGATATCAAGAGATAATTGTTAAAGTGCTTGCTCTCTTCTTGCTACTCTCTGTAGGCATCTACTTGTGAACATTTTTTGAGAGAAATAATGTTGACTTGCTCAGCCCTTTGGTTCAACCAGTGCTCATCTTCTAAGTGTTTTATGAAACTTCCACTACTGTTTTTCAAATCAGCACACATCCTGGCATTATTATGATTTTTTTTTTATTTCTCAAGAGTTAAATATAATATCACACCCTTTACATTTTTTTGTTTTCATTGACTGACCTTGTCCTGAAATATCAGTCATTAATCACGAAAATAAATGCTACAAATAGTGAAGTATTAAGCCTTCAGTTCCATAATGTGGGACTTCTTTTTTTTTGTTTTTGTAAACCAACATATTTAATACATTGTACAACAAACAAGGATGTACCTGCTTATTTCAATACTTTTTACAAGAGTGTCCACTGACAGGACAAGGGGAAATGGGTTTAAGTTGAAGGAGAATAGATTTAGACTGGACCTTATGAAGAAATTCTTCAATCCGAGGGTGGCAAGACTTTGGAATAAATTGCCCAGAGATGTTGTGGCTGCCACCTCCCTGGAGGTGTTCAAGGCCAGGTTGGACGGAGCCTTGAGTAGCCTGATCTAGTTGAGAGGCGTCCCTGCCCATGACAGGGAGGTTGGACTAGATGACCTCTAAGGTCCCTTCCAGCCTGGGCCATTCTATGATTCTATGATTTTATGATTCTATAATTCTATGATTCTATGATTCTATAATTCTATGATTCTATGAATACAGAATCGAGACTCCTCAATCAATGTATCAACAGCTTGACTCTTAACATAGCACTTTGTGAATTACGGTTTCAGTAAAAGCCCAATGGTTGTAAGACTACCGACAAAACACTGAATAGCACAAGGCAGGGCCTACTGTTCAGGAGCCAGAAGGAGTAAGCAAAGAGGTTGCTTCCCACTAATTCCAATTATATAAAAAAGGCAGTGGTTTCCTACTTCATTCTAATGTCACTTGGGCATCAATATCATCATACTTGACCTTTTCTACTGAGGAAATTTGGAAGATAACGACAGAAGTGGTTTCATATGTTTTTGCTTTTATTGTTACTTTATACATTCTGTTGATTAAGAGGAGCAGTAACCTAGTGAATTAGGAGCAGTATAGATGATGATGATGATGGTGATGATGAGACCTGATAATAGTAACTAAAATATTTCCAGGTTTCAGTCACGTTAAACCACTGGCATAGATGTATTCTTGTCTGTCTGTTGGACTTCACACTAACGAGAGAAATAATTTCAGCATTGTTATTAGTAAGGTGCGCGTCTGGTCTCTCGTTAATTGTTAACTGGTTGGAAAGTTTATTTTCTGTTTGCATGAGTCTATATGAACTTATTCTCAGTTTGTTTTTCCTTGATTGCGACACATTAAGTGCTGCTTTTCAAACACGGGTATTTGTTGACGCCATAATGTTGTTTTAAAAAAAAAAAAAGAAGACCGGTTTTTTCATATCCACGAATATCAGGGAAAGTTTTCTAGGAGAGGCCTTACTGACTTTTACTAGTTAAACGCTTCTAGAAGCCAAACCAATGTATCAAATCAAAAGTCTGTAACCTCTGCTTTGGCATGTATCTCCTCTTTTTTAGGCACCGAGCCATTTTGTGACACAACAAAGGTATATGTATATGTATACCCATATAAATTATGACACCTATGAGAAATGCTTGAGTTTTTTTCTCTGGAGGAATGATTCTTTTGGTTCCCTTTTTAGTTCCTGCACACTACTCTGCTGTGTCTTAAAATTTCATGAGAAAATATCTACCTGAACAGTCTCAAAAGAAAGTTAAAGATCCTTAATTTCAGCACACTGAAATTAAATACCTTTTCTTTCCTGTATCACTTTACCTGTGTCAAGTCAGAGAGAGACTCCTCACTTTCAGTGCCAGAGAGAAGACACATCATGAAGGTGTCTTACTCAGTGTTTCTGCTGTTTATCTAGTTGTCAAAAACTTGCATTTCCACTTTTCTATATCATCTCACCATGCAACAACCTTTCCTAGGCAGCTGTATTTCGCCTTCATTGCTGAAAGGGTCAGAAGTAATATTTAGTATGTATGATCAAGCAGCAGCATGGAAAGAGATTTTTCCTGTAATACATGGACTCATTTTCCCAGAAATTTCATACCATATGACCAAGCTGCTCAAATATTAAGTGTGTGATCACTTACAGTTATCTCTTATTGATTGACAAAGAGATGGAGAAAATGGAAAACACAGAATGGGAAAGTAGTATCTCTTAGCTGCCAAAGAGAACAGCAATTCATTGCTTTTCCATAGTGAGGTGAACAGGGAACAACAGTTAAGCTCTTCCAAAATAGAACAGTGTGATGACATACTCTAACTGATAGAGTTTCTTTGTGACTGGTTAATAATTAAGAACCATAGAATCAGACAACAATTCAGGTTGGAAAAGCCCTTGGGATCATCGAGTCCAACCATTAACCTTATCCTTCACCCCTAAACCATATCACCCAACACCACATCTAAGCGACATTTAAACACATCCAGGGATGGTGACTCAACCCCCTCCCTAGGCAGTCTGTTCCAGGGTCTGACCCCTCTTTCCATGATAAATTTCTTGCTAATGTCCAGCCTAAACTTGCCCTGTTGCAACTTGCAACCATTCTCCCTGTTCTGTCCCTAATTACCTGTGAGAAGAGACCAGCACCAACCTCTCTACAATGTCCTTTCAAGTAATTGTAGAGCATGATGAGATCCCCCCTCAGCCTCCTCTTCGTCAAACTGAACAGACCCAGCTCCCTCAATCGCTCCTCATAAGGTCTATTCTCCAGGCCCTTCACCACCCCAACACCTCGATATCTCTCCTGTACTGAGGTGCCCAAAACTGAACACAATACTCAAGGTGCGGCCTCACCAGTGCTGAGTACAGAGGGACAATCACCTCCCTGCTGCTGCTGGTCACAAAATTTCTAATCCAAGCCAGGATGCCGTTGGCCTTCTTGGCCACCTGGGCACACTGCTGGCTCATATTCAGCCAGCTGGCAATTAGAACGCACAGTTCCTTTTCCGCCTTACAGCCTTCCAGCCACCCTTCCCCAAGCCTGTAGCACTGCATGGGGTTGCTGTGACCAAAATGCAGGACCCTACACTTGTCTCTATTGAATTGCATGCAGTTGGCCTGGGCCCATCGATCCAGTCTGTCCAGGTAGAGTCTTTCTACCCTCTGGCATCTTAAAAGTTATGATATGGCTCATACAATACACAAATCTGGTCTCATTATTTGTCAAGGAAGAAGAACAAACAACTTCTAGTATTGTCATGTCATGGTTATAGCCAGAAGTTCTAAAATCTAAATCTGCCACGTTGATCTGAAAATATAGACATGAATTCTGAGAGATTATTCTGCTTTCAGAAAGAAATATTATTCCTCTTCTTTCCTGTTTCCACTATTTTAATAATTTCTGCCAAATATCTAACAAATTGTAAATAAATGTTCTGGCTATGAATTCTCTCTTGTTTCTTAATAACAAGTTCAGAAAATGACTCTTAAAACATGTTTCTTATTTCAAAACACAGTTACAAAGTTCATTATGCAGATCCTCATGTGGTTCCTCATGGAAATCAAAGAATATATGGCAATTGAAACACAAGTAAATATTCTTATAATAATTGAACAATTCCTGTAAAAAAACCACAGAAACCATTTACTGCCATTTAGCTAAACCGCTATATAAGGTATATCCTCACCAAATTTTTAGTTCACTTTTTGGAGGGAAATTTCTGGAAACATAAAAATGTACATACTGATATGTTTGGGGTACACTTTTAGACAAAGATATATTAAGCTGGACTTTTTTTTAATTTACACATTTAACAGAACTAGAAAAGTGATCAGGCCAAATTATCATAGCCCTTAAAAATGAAACTGGAAATTATGGCAAATGTGAGTGCATTTGAATATCTCTATTCATAGCACAGCAAAGAACATTGGGAAATGCAATACACTTTTAAATTTTTTGTGCTTAAAATTATATGAAAATTGATAATTTTAAGATTAAAATTAAATTATCATTTTAATTAATAATCAATTAGCCATTAACAATTATCAGTTAATATTAAAATTATCAATTTAAGATCAAAATTATCAATTCCTCTCCAGAAAACTAAAATTGGTAATTTTAATCTCAAAATTATCAACTCCTTTCTAGAAAGTCAATTCCATAATAAAGTTTTCTTGCTGCAAATAGGCCATACAGAAAAAAAAATTATATCCTCTTCAATGTTTTACTAACCTCCTAAAATGTGTCTCATCAAGGGTGGTCTGAGAGTGGGAAGAAGAATCTTCTCTGGAATGACAGATGGTAAAAAAGTTGGAAAGCTTTGCTCCTGCTCTTGCAGTTAAGCTAATTTTAAGCATGGTTTTCTCAGAAAAAGATCCCTCCCTTATTGAAAGCTAGACAGAGGAAAGGTTATACAGAGATGCAGCCAAAGATTATACCAACCATTTCTAGAAAAGAAAACCACCAAAAAAATCAATTTTTAAATTTTCTTAAAATAGGCATTGTAGATATGCAGTTTTCAAGATGGGAACATTTTCAATTTCATTAAGGCAAGTTTCTCGGATGTTAAGGGACTAAATTTGTTTTTTTATTTGCATGACTGTTTGCACTACAGTTCATGGCTGTTCCCTGCCTATACCACTGCGCTACAGCCAGAGACTGCGGAGCTTTTCCTCACTGCTGGTGTCGAAGTGGAACTGCAAACAGTACAGACAGATTTGCTGGGTCTGTTCTGACTGCAATGCAGCTACACATTGCTGCCTCCTCTTGCAGACACTGACGCAGTTTGGGAGGCTGTGGAGGAGGACCCAGTACAGTTTAGCATCCTCTGCCCTCCTATTCGAGTATGTCTGTACTGACTAGTAGGCTAGAAATGGCTTTTTTTTGGCTGTGTTTATTTACTGCTTGCCAAAGGCTCAGGAGAAATCCAGATAACACAGGACAGAGATCCTCTGGAAGACAATGCTGCTTTAGCTAGGCTGTTTCCAGGACCTGAGCTAGTTTTATATGCAGTTCGCCCAGGTAACTCTATGCTTCGCTGCAGGTAGACAAACCTTATGTGAGGTGAAAATAAAAATGTTGATGAACATAGTCATTTCCATTAGTGGTTTATCTTGAACTGCTTTCATTAAAGATTCCTTTAGTGCAACCCTACCAGAGGATCATCCATACCGAATTATATGGTACAGAAATCACAGGCCAGGTGTCTAAGCTGATCTAAGCTCAAATGCTCTGTGTTCAGTGTCCTTATTGTCAGAAGAGCATCAATGCAGATATAATACTTGGCTAAATGTATTTCTGTATTGTGTTCATCCATTACTCCATAGGCTGTTTTCCTATTGCAGATAATTTTACAGTTGCCACCTAGGAGTGACAAATGGGTTTATGGAGGGTTTTTTTGCATCTGCCAACCGAAAGATATTCACTAATGCTGTTACTCTGAGATAAATCATGTAGCTCATGGTTAAAATGAGTTTAAAAAAGGCTGAGAACATTTGTGAATTTCCTATCTGTTACAGCAGTTGTCTGACTCTATCTCTTTTGTCATTTGTTAAAAAATCTGTGGAAGGACCTTGAAAGGTGAGATAGACTTTTTTTTTTTTCCCCTCCAGCTTTTCTAGTGTATTTGCCACTTAACGTGATTTTTATTAAACCTAGGGATGCTAAACACAGATTTTGTCTGGAAAAGGCTATGTAAATCAAAGACAAATTCTTTATGCAATCGTAATTACGATAAGCTACATCACAAGTCAAAACCTAAGCTTTTGTTGCCTGTGTACTTTCAATTATATGAAATTTCATGTTTTGCTCACTTGGCCTATTTCCAGATATGATTGTTATTGACTAATATGGAAGCCACAGTTCTGTGTGGCTGAATGAATGAAAGATTTTACAGTGACTCAGAAAACGTATGCACTAATAATGGTTCAATTTCTGCTTCATCTCCAGTGTCTTTGACTGCTCTCTTTTTTTTGAAAGGAAATCACAATATCTGCAGCAAGTGCTTAGGCTGAGTCGACTGTGACAGGACTCTGTCCTCAATAAGAATGCAATAAGAGTTTGAACAGTTTGAGTAAGAGTAATTTATTTCTATTACGATGCATTAAACTGATACTGATTAGCTAACTCAAGGGTCCATGCGTGTTTACTTAGATTTCGTTTACACTGAAAAGAACGCCAGTTCAAAGAAGATTAAATTTTTAAACTCCAGATAATGATAAATTTTCACATTGTTGGAATATTCTTTACAGTTAAGTTGTGTGATGAAGTGATTAAATGTGCAATAAAGTGCATTTCAAAATTGTCAAACAAGTTAAACCCAGGAAAGTAAATAGATAAATAAACTACCCAAATGTAACTTAATTTTCACAGTCTTCTGCTGAAGTTACAAGTCTCAGGAACAATACTGTACTCTTAAACCTTCCTTTTCCTTGAATTTTTATTTTTTTCAAAGCTTTCAATAAAGTGTGACTTACAGTTTGGAAATCTGTTATTCAGTCCATTTTTTCTTGTCTCACTTCCTTAGGCTGTATAAGACAACAGCTGGTATTATACAGAAGTTGTGTTTAGAACAAAAAAAATCTAAAGTGTCAGAGATTTTTTAAAATTATAAACAAGAATCATAAATACAAACATTTAATTTAAGATTTTTAATTCCATAAAATCATACAATGAGTCATGCAACGTCTTTCAAATGTCAAGAGAAAAACAGTTAAAAATGAAGAAATTTGGTGTAAAGAACAATTTTTGTACTAAATATATCACAGAAAAAAGATGACTGGATGTCTTCCGAAAATGCTTAAAAATAATAATTTCATCTTCAAAGCTATGTCTTGATCTGTAAACACCAAAGTGAATTTTATGTTGTGAAGCAAAATTATGAAGTGAATTAGGATTATCTTGAGGACAATATACTCTTTGATGAATGTATTGTGTATAATACATGGAAAGCAAAACTAAAACATGTTTATCTGTCATTTGTATACAGCAGCTGCAGACAAACTGACATCAATAATTTTGAAAACATTTTTGTTACTGTTTACAAAGAAACTACTGATCATGCATTCATTAAAATATTATGTAATTTGTCAAATATACATCCACTGAAAAAGACTGAACATTCATTCATTTGTTTTGGGAAATGTTTTGAAATTTACTAATCTGTCACTGTTTTTACAGATTACTCAGTATTACACAAATATCATAAATACTTTCTGTGATACAAACCAATCAGCTTCTCTCAACATCAACTGATTGTACATTATGAAGCACATTACAGATGCATTGTTAAAATCTGGGATAGAGTTACCAAATAATGCTTCCTTGCTTACGACGAAATAGAAGTCTTGTCAAGAGATACTGGTTTATGACGCCATTAATATTTAGTCATGGCTTAAGATTTGATCTAACACTTTCCACTTTTCCAAAAGTTAGCAAAAAAAGCAATTCCAAATTATTACTGAAAAATATAAGATGATTTTATTGACTCAATTATGAGTAAAATGAAAGATTCAATTTTGAGTAAAGTGAAAATTTACCATAGTATTTGCAGTATTTGCAATGAACTACTTACTTCAACAACCAGTTAACTGGTATTCCATGACAGCTGAGGAAGATAAATCACTCTCATTATAGAAAAGTCTGAAATTATATTAATTTTATTTACTGCAATTATATGAATTTAGCTTAAAGAATAGTAATTATATGTCACAAACAATATTTATTTTTCTAGAGCAGGTGAAAATGTAGGGTATTCCCTGTTTCGAGGTTATTTGTATGTGTTGGATGTTCTCCAACTATCTTCATTCAGAAGAGATGCTTTCTATTCATTGTGAGTGCTCTAAAACTTAAAATTTCACACTAATTTTGACTACAAGATTGTTAAACCGGAAACAAGATGAGCAATTTGAAAAAATTTACCTGCTTCTTCTCTTCTTCCACAGTGATAGCAGGAAAATAAGATTTTTTTCGGTGGATGTAACACTATGAAAAATATTGAAAATTACTTGAGAATAATCACCTAAGTTATAAAGCATCTTTTTATTTACTTTTTTTAATTGTATTTCTCTACTTAACCATTATTCTGGTGATGTGAAAAAATTTTGAATCTTATGAATACCATGCATAAAGACATTTATTTATGAAAGTTAGATGGAGAAAATGGCAAAGAAAAAAGACAGAAGCAAACTACAAGCTGATTGCTGAGTTAATGCTGAGGGTGAATGAATGACAGAAAGGACAGTAAGTAGTGCATTATTTGCTTAAATATAAAATTTGATAGAAAATTGATAAATCCTGATGAAATAGACATATTTTTTTGCTCATATTTTGGTGCTAATTTATTTCCCTTTTGTCTTTTTTGAAGACATTAAAAATCATTTAAGAAACGTTTTATTCTCATGTATAAAGAGAGTTCTCTGGGAGTTTATGTGTTTGAAGATTATGGAGAAAAACTATAGACTTGCCGTGACTTGCAATACCTAGTTTAACCATCTGCCTGCTCAGGAATAAAAGCAGCCTGGGTCTTTAACAGAGCACTCCCCAGTAAAGTTGGCCAAAGTAACAGAAGCATGAGAAAAGTATGAATTTGGTCTAGAATATGAGTATTTTTCTATTTTTTTTTTCTTTTTCATAATATAGGAGAAATGATCTGTATAAATTTACTGTTGTTTAATTCCATATGAAATTCCTTTATGAATCACTATTCTCTAAACTATATTGTACAGTTTTGTACCTGCATAAGTACTTTTCTCATTAAAATCAGACCAATATATGTCTATTTTAATTTATACCCCCTGTTTTTAAGTGTCAAATGAGCAAACTTGAACTGTAAGTTAAAAGAATACACTTTTTGCATCAGTGGTTTGTTCACCACATGTAAAATGACTTCCCCCCCTCCAATAACCCAAACCTAACAAAGCTACAAAAATCCTAAATAAAATCCAGCTCATTCCCCTTCGTTTTTGCAATACACCAAGTATGAAGAAGTGCACAGAATGTTTAAATCCACAGTAATGCTTTCATAGTGCAAAGATTTAGCAACAGATTTCTGAAAGGGTTTTGAAACAGTAACTGCTAAGGCATTTATGAGCAACTGCCCTCATATTTTTTCCAGAATACTATTACTGCATGGAACAGATCAACTTAGCAAACAAAGATGCACAGAAATAAATCTTATTGTCAGTATCTAGGTGCAAAGACGTATTTTGAAGATAGTGGGGTTTCATGCAAGCCATTTCAAATACATTTTGCACAGTAGAAAAGCATGCATACAGAGGAGGAGGAAAAGGAATATTGTTAGCTTAACTGAGCTAAAAATGTCAAGATGGTGCCAATAAACTGAAATTTAATTCTTTGGGTGCTTCATGAAGAATCAGTCTCGGACCTCAAAAATTAGAAGTACAATTTGTTTTGAGAGCATTAGTAGCTCCAATGGAATACAAACCAGTGTTACTGAAGAAGAAGTCATTTATGATGTCCCCTGCCGTAGCCAAAATGGCAACAGGGGACAGGTATTTATGAAATGACAACATGATTTCAAAAAACCAAAATAATGCTTCAGATCTTCAAATACAATCCTAAAGGGCCGTTTAATACCTGCCTGCATCAAGCTTAGAAGCCAGCTGCTCAAATAAATGTTGGGAAAGAGACTAAAATCTTCACTCTTGAGCATTATCACATATAAAATATCGTTGAGAAAAAGGAGTTATTGTAAAGAGAAGTAGATATGAACTAACTTAATGGTAGCCACAAGAGATCTATTAATGCAGTTAGGTTGACATTTCCTCATGGCAGGAATAAAGATCTACTCTTCTGTTTGGTAGCTGACCCTGCGAGGCTGCACTCTGCTCCAGGTTTCAGGGAGCCACACTGCAAATAATGAACTATTTAAGAGTTCTTTAATTGCTTTTAGCACTGATAATATAACATTTTTTAAAAATTTGGCATACAAGTTCTCCAAAATTTTGCACTGCAAGGAAACTCATTGAGAATATGTAACTTCGGTGGCAACAAGCTTCTCTGAGTCTCCATCCACATTATGTGGGTTATTATATTCAGCTCGTATTTTAGTTACACAAATATTTTTACACTGATATTTTGAAGGGGTAAAAAAGTCTTGGGGTAAAAGCCATGTGCAAGTGTTTGCTTTAAAGATAATTAATTTGTCAGCAGCCCCGCAGAGAGAGACTTGGGGGGTGTTGGTGGAGGAAAAGCTGAATATGAACCACTAATGTACACTTGCAGCCCAGAAAGCTGATCACATCCTGGGCTGCATCAGAAACAGCGTGGTTAGCAAGAGAGGTGATTCTGTCCCTCCGCTCTTTTCTGGTGAGACCCCACCTGGAGTGCAGCATCCAGCCCTCGAGCCCTCGGCACAAGAAGGACATGGACCTGTTGGAGCAGGTTCCAGAGAACGGCCACAAAAACGTTCAAAGGGCTGCAGCACCTCTCCGACGAGGACAGGCTGAGAGAGTTGGAGTTATTTAGCCTGGAGAAGAGAAGGCTTTGGGGACACCTTATAGCAGCCTTCCAGTACGTGAAGGGGGCCTACAGGAAAGCTGAGGAGAAACTGTTTGCAAGGATGTGTAGTGATAAAATGAGAGGCAATGGTTTTAAGCTAGGGCAGGTAAGACATTAGGAAGAAATTCTTTACTACGAGGTTGGTAAAACATTAGAACACGTCCAGAGGGGTGGTGGAGACTCCGTCCCTGGAGACATTCAAGGTCAGACTTGATGGAGCTCTGAGCAACCCCATCTGGTTAAAGATGTCCCTGCTCCCTGCATGGAGGTTGCACTAGATGGCCTTTAATGGTCTCTTCCAGCCCAACACATTCTGTGATTCTATGATTCATACTAAATAAATCCCTTAAAGTACAATATGCCACCAAACAATCTTAACTATTTAATTTTGTGATTCAGTTCCTTCCCACTGTTTTTTGGAGGTATGCTGTTCATAAGAAATTACCATTTTAAAGGGTCAAAACCCTTAGTTGTCATTGACAACATTTCCTGCAACTTTAATAATCCTCAGGCAGGATTTCTATGGCACTTGAACTTATTGCTACATATACTTTTCCCTTTTTTTTCCCCAAGTTGCTTAGGCCGATTTTATTGCTAATGCTGTATTCTGTATTCATATCAGGAGCGTAAGTTCCTCACAATACAACAGAGCTGCATAGATGAAGAGTTCTATAAAGTCGGACACGGCCATAACTAGCAAACTGTCAAGGAAGACGGATCAGCCAGTATTCAGGTGGCCTTGTTTTCAACCAAACCGGGAAATTTTAAGGAAAACAAGCAAAAGGGGAAAAAAGTTAAATGGCAGTTAAGATTCTTGTTCCTCAGTTTTAGGGAACTTAGGGTCTGCTGCATATCTTTTGTTTAAGACTATCACACACACAGAGCTCAAATCTCACCAATAAAAATAAATTAGGGGTTTGGGCAGCTTGAGAAGAAAGCCTATGTGTACTGATGAGAAACACAGATTGCTTAACGTGGATAAGTAAGTTTTAAACAGAACGAACAGAACAGAACGAACCACTCGGAGTCAATCATTTAGCATTAGGACACAGAGGTTAGAGCATAACGCTGTGCAATTTGATGTACTCTTTAATAGTATTACTTACTTAGAAGAGTAGCTAATTTTGCTGAATCCTTACATTGCAGACTGTGCACTTTCACCTAGAGATGCTGAGCTTTTATCCAGTTATATTAAAGAGAGTATCCAGAGCCAGTGCAAACCAGAGGATAAGGTTACTACAACCACCAGCAGAAGCTGCAGCTTGACAATATGTGTTAATGGCCTGCCTCAAGACAGGGAAGGAACTCAATAAATTAGAGGATCTCAGGCCAGAAATGACTATTATTCATGAAGAATGCCTGAGGGGCAGGTGCATATCTTGATTGTAAGGGTATAATTGCCCAGAGGTTTCTTTGTTCAGGGTCCCTCTTGAGAGGCACTCAGCCTGAGCTGTTCCTACTGCTGTATCACTCAATAAAACAAACTTATTCTGGAATTTGCTGCATGAGTCGCTGCTGTGGGAAACCTAGGGTTTGAGCTGTGTGGAACTGAAAGCCCAGATGATGTGAATTACATTAACATGTACCTTAAACAGCTGCACAGGGAACAAATCTCATCCTGGCCATCACAAAGACATTTGTTATATCCTACTAGCCAAGCATTCTTGCACTTTGCTGTGAGATGTGTTGGAAAAACAGCTTTTTTGTGCTCACATACCTGTCCTCCCAGCTCAGCCCTCTGAGATGTCAGCGTCAAATTTTCCCCACACTATGTCAGCACCACTCATCAATCTGTTACTCTCTTTGTAATAGGGTTATGTCAAAGCAGGCAGGGAGCTCAGCACTTCTCTAAATCACTACAGCATGGCCTCGTCTAAGTTGCAGCCAAGAGCCAGGTCTTGACTTACCTTGCATTTCTACCTTAAAAAAACACCATTAAATCCCTGCAGTACATCCATGGTAGTTCTCTCTCCCATGATGCAGTAATGGCACAGAGAAATATTGCAATTGGTTTTTATTTTATTAGATTTCATTCTGTCTTTGGTAAATACATTTAACTATTTGTCAAGAGGAGTCTTGCCTAAGTATCTTGCTAAGTGTGTAGAAATCAATTAATGTGTAGATTTTGACATTAAGGGTAATATCTTCTAACACAAGATGCATATTGCTTGCAAATGCACTTGTCAAAAGTTGATTTTTTGAAATCTTGGACAATTCTCAACAAGTGACTGCTGAGGACCAGATCTGTCCTGCATTTCATCAAGACAGCCAAATAAGGTGGAAGTGACTTTTAATGATTCAAGTCCCTTTTTAGCATACTGGAATGACATTCATCAAGTATGTCCATAAGGATATATCTTTAGGTAACTGAGCCTGAGTTCTTAGTCTTCTACAATGTATTTGGATTTGTCTTCTGGCTCAAGAATCTTACTGCACACTGAGCTAACCAGGCAATAACCTAAAGGAATCAGTTAATAACTCCTCATTCTACCCCTGCCTCCTTTCCCTTCCAGTTCTATCTTTTTCAATAGATCACTTAAGTGATTTATTGCTCATGGTCTTTCTAAAGGACAAGAGATAAAACGTGGAAAGAGTATTTTAAAGTAAATCCTTAGGATGAAAAGAAAAAAGTGAAGCCTAAAGATTTAACAAAGGATGTGAGTTCAGTTTGCATGAAGCATGGGTTACTACCATTTTTGCTAGCGCCTTTGGAGAAAGCACCTTTCATGCTCTGGGACTCTGTGAGAGTTATTAAGTCATGTTTTGGAGCTGAAGGAAGGAGAACGCCACCTACCCGGGACACTGCCCAAGAGCTGCAGTAGCAGCATCCTTTTGATGACTTCTGCACAAACTTTGCCTTATTAGGAGACAGTCTTCCTCTCTACCAAGGTTCAACATCCTTTCTGAATGTCAGCTCTGTGCAGAAGATCGAACTCCTCTTAGGAACTCATACCTCTCCCCAGATGATTAGATATATATCTATGCCCAAAGTTTAAGCAAGATGGAAGTCCCTTTGCATATTAAGATGTTTATTTAAGTTACAATTAAGTTGTTAGTGTTATCTTTCCACTACACAGGTGATAGATAATAATTTCTAATTTGCGTAAGATTGTTAAAATATGTTTTGTAATTTTCTGTATGACCTTGTTACTTACAAACAGACCTATAAATAATTTTATAATTAACACTATCTTATAAAAATTATTTAGAGAGGGAATTTCTATGACAGATGACTGTCACTGTCTAGCATGTGTGGGGATCTTTCACAAGTAGAGTTTCATGGTCTGGAAGGGTGCAGCCTGAAGATTTGCTGTTTAATTGACTTTTAAATTTGGGAATAAGAGAAGGGAGAAAATACTTTACCATTCTGATCTACACTTTTGATTCTAAGAGTTTAAATTAAAAAAAAAAAAAGAGATAGAGACACAAGAACTTCGGCAGAATTGAGTAAATATTTTCAGGAGTAAATAGTGGAATAAAAGTACACAAACATTGTTGATGTTCCATTTTATTTGTCTAAATCATGTTTTGTTTTACCTGTATTTACCAATAAAAAGTTTATTAATATTTAATATAATTTGTTCTTCTCTCACCTCCATCTCTGTGAACACAAGCCTGACTGCTCCACGGATGTTCAGCGGAAGGGAGCAAGGCCACAGGGCTTCCTGTGAAGGAAGGCTCCACAGTTTTCTTCCATGAGGGCTGCTTCAAGTTTTTGAATCTTCTTTCAGGTTCTTGCAATATTCCATATACAAACCAGGAAACACATCTATTTCTCTGCATGTTAGAGGTGCTGCTCCATTTCCGAGCTTTTCCAAGGGCTTTTTTGTGTTTGTTTGTTTTTTGATAAATCTGTATTTATTTATTTTGGCCAAAATTCCAGGAGATATGTCCAGCTGTTTCACAATTTATTTAAAACAGAAGTCATCAAAAATTCTCTCTTTTCTTTTGTTGGCATGCTTATAAATATTTTGACATAAAGTGGCCATAGCACTTACTGGGAAGCTAGCTCTTACTAGCTCTTCTTAAAGGTCATCTCAGTGAAAATTCACCATCAGCAAACTGCAATCTCCACGTTTTGTTTTATCAGCTTATTACATTTTGTTGTTAATTTTCAGCTTCTTCAATGATAAGGACATTTCTGCACACATTTGCCTCTTCAAATTGATTTTTTTAAAAAATGTAAGCTAATAGATTGTGACCTTTTAATGATAAAATTGTTAATTATTGAAATACTCAAGACAGCATATGGATGCACTCCTCAGCTATAGTCTTACATCAGAAAGGATGATATAAATACAATCAGAAAAAGACTAAAAATCAAGTTTTGGTAGGCTGACCTTGACTAATCACCAGTCACCCACCAAGCTGCTCTATCACTCCTCCTCTTCAACGGGACAGGGTGGAGAAAGTACAATTCAAAGCTTGAAGTAAAGACAGAGAGATAACTTACTAAGTGATCTCACTGCAAAACAGACTCAACCTGAGCAAAATAATGAAATGTGTTGCCAACTAATTGTAACAGGGTAGTAGAGTGAGAAATAAGAACAAAACTAAAGCCAGCTTTCCCTTACCTCTCCCTGCTTCCCAGGCTCAAATGCATTCCTAAATCTTTTCGTTTCCCCTGAGGGGGACTGGAAATCATTTTGCAGTCAGTTCATCACGTGTTGTCTCTGTCACTCCCTCCTCCTGAAAGTCTTGCCCTACTCAAGAGTGGGATCCTTCCCACGGGATACAGTCCTTCATGAGATTCTCCATTGTGGGCCCTTCCCATGGGCTATTCTACTATTGTCCTCCACAGGCTGCAGAGGCACAGCCTGCCACATATGGTCTTCATCAAGGGCTGCAGGACAATGTCAGATGTGGCTCCTGGAGCACTTCCTCCTCCACCTTCTTCACTGACCTTGCTGTCCACACATTTGTTTCTCTTACATATCGTCACTCTTCTCTCCCACCTGCTGTTGAACACATTTTTTAGTCTTTCTCAAATATGTTATCACAGAAGCACTACCAACATTTGCTGGTGGGCTCAGCTTTGGCCACTGGTAGGTCCACCTTGGAGGTGGTTGGAACAGGCTCTGTTTTCATGGGGCAAGTCCTGATGTATTCTCACAGAAACCAGCCCTGGCAAGTTTAGGCTGGACATTAGGAAGAAATTCTTCACAGAAAGAGTGGTCAGACACTGGAACAGACTGCCTAGGGAGGGGGTTGAGTTGCCATCCCTGGGTGTGTTCAAGTGTCGCTCAGATGTGGTGTTGGGTGATATGGTTTAGGGGTGAACTTGTATTGTAGGGTAAATGGCTGGACTCGATGATCCCAGGGGTCTTTTCCAACCTGAATTGTTCTATAATTCTTTGATTCTATGTGATCATGCCCCTGTACTCGGCTTTGGTGAGGCCCCATCTTGAGTCCTGTGTCCAGTTTTGGGGCTCTCACTACAAGAGGGACATTGAGGTGCTGGAGAGGGTACAGAGGTGGACTGCCAAGCTGGGAAAAGATTTGGAGCATGTGTTGTATGAGGAACGGCTGAGGGATCTGGTGCTGTTTAGCCTGGAGAAGAGGAGACTGAGGAGAGGCCTTATTGCTCTCTGCAACTACCTGAAAGGTGGTTGTAGCAAGGCAGAGGTTGGTCTGTTCTCCCTAGTGGCGAATGATAGGACAAGGGGAAATGGCCTGAAGTTGTGCTGGGGGAGGTTTAGGTTGGATATTAGGAAGAATTTCTTTACTGAGGGTGTTGTCATCCATTGGAACAGGCTGCCCAGGGAGGGGGTTGAGTCACCATCCCTGGAGGTGTTTAAGAGGTGGGTAGGTTTTGTGCTGAGGGACAGAGTTTAGTGGTGTTGATAGGGCTAGGACAAATATTGAGCTCAGTGACCTTGAAGGTGTCTTCCAACTAAAACTATTCTATGATTCTATATTTCTATGATTCAATTTTACAGTCATAGGAAGCACATTTTGCTGGAGACTCTTTTATCTTTATATACTGTCAGTGTAGGCAAGTCACATTCTACTCTCAGAAACTTGAGCATGAACATTAATGATGAAGCTTTCGGTTCTTATTGAAGATCATTATATTTTATGTATATATTTGTGGAGGGAAAAGTCCATTTTACAAAAATTATGAAAAGTGAGAGAAATAAATAAAAAACCTGCATAATCAGGAATCTTGTCTTTTTCCTTTCCCTGCTGTACCAGACTGAGTTTAAGTTCTACTTTTTGCATTTCACTTTACACGGGAACAGTTCTTCCCAAAGTTCAAGGCCAATGATATTCCAGTTTTATTTGATTAAATCAAACCTTAAAACATGAAGGCAGATTGTGCTGCTTGAAAATTACTGAGCAGGGAAGCAAATGGCACATCCAAGAGAAACGTCAAGAATAAACAGTTGCTAGCCTAGCAAACCCTTTGAAATAGGAAAAGCAAAAGTTAAAAGCTCAAAAGAAGTGTCTGACATAGCAAGAGGAGGGTAGAGGGAAATTTCATAATGAAGTTGCCTCAAAAGGCAAGCAACTGTAGAAGCTTAAAAGAGGTGGAATTGTTTTCTCAAGAAATGAAGATCTAAGCAGAAGGTTTAGGTATAAAGCAAAATTGGGTTCTCCTTCTGCATTAAAAAAGTTATTTCCTTTTTAAAGAGAAAAAGAAAACACAAGAATCAAGCAAGACTTTAAGGATCTAGCAAAGTTTTTTAAAACCTTTGTATAAAACCAAAAGAAATAGATACAATGAAGCCATTCTCTAGTTTGCTAGACTATTATTACATTCTTCAGATAGATTCTTAGAATTGATTTCAATGATCTTACTCATAAATACATTTTATTATGATCCAAATCTTCACTGTGCATAAACCAAGCAGTATAAAGCTGTATGTCTGCAATAATCTTTCACTAGATTTTAATGTAGTACTGTCGCTGAGAATAAGATTTTTTAAAGAAATGAATGCCATTAAAAAAAAACAACAAAACCACATCCAAAATGCATATTTTATTCTTTGAGGAATTGAAGCGCTTTTGTTAAATAAAGACAAATCGATCTTCTTTAGTTTACAGATTGAAAAATAGCCATTAAAATGAAATTAAATATTAGATTATAAAAAAAATGAATAGTTTCCTCAGATTGATATGTAAGTTGACAGAATTTTTAAGGGACTTTGTTATTTATCCTTATTTTATACAAAGTAACTCCTCTCTCATGGATTTATTTAGGTAGCATTCAAAGGATTCGGGAAACATTTATGTTATTCATACACCTCACACTGGACCTCATGATATGAGTAATTTACCAAAGACAATATAGATAGATACCTAGAAAATGGTAATTTTATCATTTTTGAAGTAATGACTACTGTTACCTCATATTTTTAAACTTTGTAGATCATTACATATATACAATATTAGTTAGTAGTCATGAGAATGTATTGTATGAATCAAATGATTTTCACAAACCAAAGAAAGCATTGAATGCCATTCTGTCAGCCACCCTCAATGCCTGAGGCTCATGGCAACACATTCGTCCTGATGAAATAAAAACAATTACAAAGAAGAAAAGTATAGGAAAAAGCAAGAGGAGGCATATGTACACAAACAGTTCAAAACACAATCTTTATCATAACTTAGAAATGTAAACAGTTCTTGCAAGCTTGTGATACTCAAAAGTGTGAAGTAAAAAGGATACGTTCATTTTGGAAGAAAAACATTATGACTTTAGGGGGCCGGTTAGCCCAGTCACTGGAGCGTAGCACTAACAACCCTAAGGTCACGGGTTCGATTCCCGTTCGGTCCCCATATGTTGCCTGATCTAGTCGAGAGGTTGCGTCCCTGGCGGCAGGGAGGCTGGATTAAAATGATCTCTAAGGTCCCTTCCAGCTTAGGCCATTCTATGATTCTATGACTTTTGTAAACCCACAGGCACCAGAGCTCCACTATCATCTTAGCTGTCTCTGGCTGGCATATTGGAGGCTTCAAATCAATTGCGAAGTGGCTCCCTATCACTTAGGAGGGAAAACCAGTTAAACCAAAACTCTTGTTTAAGAAAAGAATCTCCACTGATTTTACAAAGTCTCTGTTGATTCACAAAGACTTCCTTTCATGCAAAACAAATTCTCCGTTTACCACAGATAATTCTACTTCAGTTATGCTGTTGGAAGATGGATATTCCTTAGTCAAACACTATTATTTCCATGCAGTATATATCATCACGATTTTTAGTATCTTCCTTTTAATTGTTCTTGTCCTATTGACTTTCACTGACTTGTTCCAATTTAGCCCCTTGGTTACCACTAAAAATCCCATTATTTCCTTTCCTCATAAACTACTTTTCTCCTTTGCTAGTTCTTATCATCCCACCTCTTCAGTCTTACCTTCTTTCATCCGTATCTTATTCAGGATAAGTATGTGTTGCAAAATTTAATTTGTTTCAATTCCAATAGTTATTTTTGTCCCTTTAAATTAATTTTTCCTCCACTTCAGTTCCCATTATTTTTCCTATTGCTCTTCCTACTTCCCTTCACCTATGTTTTCAATGATTTTTTTTCCCTTCCCTTATGAGATTTTCTTTTGCCACTCTTCTACACTTCTTTCCTCGAACAACTGCCTCATTTGCCTGAGAAGATATGCAAGTCCTTGCTTCTTACTCTGGAAGAAAGAACTTTTAAAAAGTGTACTTAATCACTCTGGACAAATACTTTAATGTCAGATACAGGCTACTATTAGCTTGTATACTAATATTATTGGGAGAAAAAACAAACCACAAAACAGAGCCTTTGAGTATTCTCCACTTTTTTTGCTGAGCAAACCCAACTTTACATTACTTTAAAAGACTGACTTCAGCATTACTTCTGAGACTCTGTCTCTGAATCAGTATGAACCTAAACATGAATTACTAAATTGAGAGGAAAATTCCAATAATAACTCAGATCTGCTCTCTTCAAATTAAGCAACACATGTAGTTATAAACACAAGTTTATAGAATGGGTAACTGTATTCTTAATTCCTGCCTTATTTTGAAATCTCCATTGCCATGCACTGTTGACTCATACTGTGTATTTGATATTAAACTTACAAATCCCATAACTATACATTTCAAAGCTTGAATGGTCCTGTTCTAAAAAGGCAAAAGTTGCAATGTCTCTAATAGCAAGAAAATGTCATTGCAGTATTTATTAGCAGAGAATTCAGCATTTATTCATTTTGGTCTCAATTTTACTAACCAGGCAAGTACATAGAATAATTTTATTACATCTATCTCAGTAGCTTAACAACAAGCAAACAGACAAAAAGTTCAATAGAGGGGAGCATCAATAAATTACGAAGTAATATTGTGCATATTATTTGATAGTAAGAATTAAAAAATGTAGCTCCTCTACACATCTAACCTCAATACTTCATTTCTTACTGTGCTGAGAATTACAAAAAAATATGAGAGTAATGAGGTATCTGTTGTTAATATTAACTCATACGTACTAACCCATCTGCATCACTATAACATTATGAAGGATTTAACTGAAATTTAGCTTGTTGTTGAGATATAACCACTTTCTTTCATTATCAGCTTGGATTTTTCATGTTCACTTCACATTGCCTGCAAATCAATTTCACTAGCTACTGAGCCTTTCATGTGGAATTCCTTGTAATTTGCCAGGCACATCAAGAATAATCCTCTGTAATGTATCCCCAGCACAAGACAGGAGGCTGATGCATGGCAGACTAACACAACTGAAAGAATTACGTGTTTTTTTTTCCATAAAATCCTCACATGTCCCCATCAGTTCTATAAAAAAAACCACCACCAACAAAAACTCCAAGAATAACATATGGGTGACACTAATGATTTTTTTTTTCTATTTTCCCGTTCTTAAAAAGGTTCACAGATGATGCACTCCATTAAAATGTAAAGCCCTATGTACAGAACACCTGGGGTAAGGCAAGTGAGAGAAAGCCTGAATCCACCTGAAACAATGCAATCATTCCAAGATTCTTCAGGTACAGAGACACCATCCATTTCTCTCTTCACTCACATTTCAACTGTATTTAAAATGGCTTAGACAACAATAAATTGGACACTGGATTTTCACGCTCGTTAAGGATTATCTTGAATTGTATAAAGGGATATGCCTATGCTTTAAAGTAGGAATGGGCAATAACGCAAGATCTGAGTGCCATAAAGAAAATACAGTTTAGCATATTCTTCACCTGACTCCCTTTCAATATTTCATTCTTAACAGTAAATATTTGCTTACTATTAAAAAATTACTTCAAAATGAGTATTTTTATGAAGTCTATATTTAATTCAGCCCTGATTCAAAGAAAAAAATAGTTACATTCTGCAAATATACATGTTATTCAGTCTAAAAACACTTGTCAAAGAAAATAACCTATGATTCCTTGCTGGAAAACCAGCCTCCTACTTCTTTGATCTTAAATAAGCTGCATAACATGTATAATCTTGCATAGTCACTATGAGGTAGAGATTTACAATGTACATTTCTATTTTTATAGAAACCAAAAAGTATTCATTTCTGCCTTTGCATTTTTTTTTATTTTACTTTGTTTTCACATCAGTCGTCTATAACAGTATTTTTTTAATCCAGATAAAAAGCCATTTCAAATCCACCTGCATGGAACTATTGACCGCCTCCTCAGAGAAAGAAAAAATAAGAAGGTGATTTTCAGTTCATTATTATTTTCATCTCCATTAGTATTTTTTCAGAGTCAGAAAATTATATTTACATCACAGATTCACTTCTTTTTTTTGGTTCAGCTGTCAAATACGACCTAGACATTAAGTTCACAAGCCCTGGTTCTCATGGGGCATTTCATCCATCATGATGTCTGTTGGAGGGACAATGCAGCAGGGCATAAGCAGATCAAGAAGTTCCTAGAATGCATTGATGATAACTTCCCTTTCCAAGTGATAGAGGAACCAACAAGGAGAGTTGTTATTCTGGATCTTGTTCTCACCAAAAAAGGAGTGGTGGAGCATGAAGCTCAAGAGCAGCCTTGGCTGCAGTGTTCATGAAATGTTGGAGTTCAAGATCCTTAAGATCGTGAGGAGAATGCGCAACAAGTTTGTTACATTGGTCTTCGAGAGAACAGACTTTGGCCTCTTTGATGGTGCAGCTGGCCCAAAGTCACTCTGACATCTCAGGATAAGTCCCATTGTGCTTGATGGCAAGAGCATTGCTACCTTACCTGATTTGGATGTTGAGTACCCAAGGATTTGAGTGTTGAGCAACTCTTGATCACCTGAGCCATCTGCAGCCTGAGCGGCACACCAAGATAAGCCTTGAATGCCTTGGGAGAAACTCCCATTGTATTGTCTCTAGTGCTGTTACGTCAGAGTGACTCAGCATGAATGACCAAAGCCAGTCATGAATGACCAAGGCCAGTCATAAGACTCTATAAATAGCAATCCAAAAGGGAGACTCTTTGAGGTCTCCTAGACCACAGTGGGCTGAGTGACTCAGTATCTCCCTGCCTCTCAGGGTAGAATTTACAGGGATGGAAAGATCATCTGGTGATGATTCAAAGGCCTGGCTGATTTCACGATGTTCACCAACTGAGCAAAGCCTTTGACACTGTCCGCCGTGACATCCTGGTCTCCAAGCTGATAAAATATGGGATTGATGGGTGGACAATTCAGTGGATAAAGAACTGGCTTGATGGCTGCACCCAAAGAGTGGCTGTCAGTGGGTCCATGTCCAAGTGGAAACCAGTGACCAGTGGAGTCCCTCAAGGATCAGTACTGGGACCAGTCTTGTTGAATATCTTCATCAGCGACATGGACAGTGGCATTGAGTGCACCCTCAGCAGGTTTGCCGACGACACCCAGGTGTGTGGGATGGCTGACACCCTGGAGGGCAGGGATGCCATCCAGAGGGACCTGGACAGGCTGGAGAGGTGGGCCCAGGCCAACCTCAGGAACTTCAACAAGACCAAGTGCACAGTCCTCTGTCTGGGCTGGGGCAATCCCAAGCACTGATCCAGGCTGGGCCGTGGTTGGGTTTTGAAGAGGCCCCCAAAAACGG
>NW_009726514.1:0-14626 GCF_000703405.1 Apaloderma vittatum | reverse complement strand
AGGGGGCTACAAGAAAGCTGGGGAGGGGCTTGTTAGGATGTCGGGCAGTGACAGGACTAGAGGGAATGGATTGAAGCTGGAGATGGGTTGGTTCAGGTTGGATGTGAGGAAGAAGCTCTTCCCCGTGAGGGTGATGAGACCCTGGCACATGTTGCCCAGAGAGGGGTTGGCAGCCCTATCCCTGGAAGTTTTTAAGGCCAGGCTGGATGGGGCTCTAGGAGATGTCACTGCCCCTGGCAGGAGGGTTGGAACTAGATGAGCTTTAAGGTCGTTTCCAACCCTGACAATTCTATGATTCCATGTTTCTAACTGTCTAAAAGTAAGTAATTAAGGAAATCCACTAAAAAGGACATTTTGTTCATTGCTTAACCTCTGTGTGTGTTGCCTCTCTGTGTGTTTGTGTGGGCTCACACGCATAATTTCATCTAGAATTATTGGTTAGCCTGCTTGTCCCAATGTGTGATTTGCATATAACCCTGCTTGAAGTTTCGGGTAACCCCCATCGTTTTCAAATCTTTATGTCATTGTTTTGACTATAACCAATTTCATTGAATCATCCTGTTAAACTGGCTACTCATTAGGTGCTCATTTTGTAATCTATCTCAAAATATTAATAAATCCTAAATTGCTGCAAAAAATAAAACCTTCTGTCCATCACAGGGAGCCGGTTAGCTCAGTCAGTTGAGCGTGGCGCTAACAACGCTAAGGTCGTGGGTTCGATGCCCATTTGGTCCCCCTATGTTTCCTGATCCAGTTGAGAGGTGACGTCCGTGGTGGCAAGGAGGCTGGATTAAAATGATCTTTAAAGTCCCTTCCAGCCTGGGCCATTCTATGATATGATTCTATGATTCTATGATTCTATGAGTCTATGATTCTATGATTCTATGATTCTGTGATTCTGTGATTCTATTATCATAACCTCCTCAAGGATGTGCTTGGTAAAGTATCATGGGATTAAGCCCTCCAGGGAAGAGGGGCCCCATAAAGCAATCAGCTCTGCAGGATCAGGAATCACCTCCTAGCTCAGGAGTGATACATCCTGAGAAAGAGAAGTCGGCCAAAAACACCAGGAGGCCTCCATGGGTGAACAAGTCTCACCTAGACAAACTCAGGAACAAAAAAGGAAGCCAGTAGACGGTGAAAGCAAAGACAGGTAGCCTGGAAGGAATATAGACAAACTGTCAAAAAAAGCAGGGGTCAGATTAGGAAGCCGAAGTTCTGGTTGAAATGAATCTTGCCAGGGACTAAAGGGGCAACAAGGAAAGTTTCTATAGGTATGTCAATGAAGAAAGGAAGACTGGAGAAAGATTTAGGCCATCTACAGGAAGAAATTAGAGGCCTGCTTACCTGGAACATAGAGAAGGCTGAGATATTCAATGACGTTTTGGCCTCAATCTTCAACAGCCAATGCTTCAGCCACACATCCCAAGCCACAGAAGACAAAGGCAGGGACTGAGAGAATGAAGAATTGCCCACTGTAGGGAGTCATAGAATAGTTTTGGCTGGAAGAGACCTTCAAGATCATCCAGTCCAACCTTTGTCCTAGCCCTATCAACACGACAAAACCATGTCCCTCAGCTTAACCTTTGTGTGGTTTGTAAAAAGTACAGGACCTCTACAGAGTATCCTGTTTTAACAAACATTTAAGTAGTTTTTCCTTTAAAAATCCTGAAAGAAGAGCTATTACTATCAAATTTCTTCTACCTGATCATAATGGGAATATTAATTTTGTTCTGTCTCTCTTCTCAGTGAACAGAGAACTTCAAATTCTTTATTTGAGAAATTTAACTTGGATCGTCTTTATCTGTTAATGTCAATACAACACATCAAAATCTTTTGGATGAAGAATACTGGTACTTCTATTGAATAGATAAATTCTTTTTTTTTGTCTGAAAAAGACATGTATACACATGGGAGACTAGCCTTCCCAAAGCAATTATTTTTTGCTTTTTCCTCTTCTATGTATATTATTAGAGAAAGAAATGGTGTCTAGACAACTCTTGCATTTGATATCCTAAAACCTATCTGGTGTGTCATCTGGATGAGAGTGAACTTGAAGTGTTTTTCCATTCTGCCAGAGAAAGGTTTGTTTGGCTGCTGTTTTAATAGTTTGCTTTTTAAGTAGACACCAGGAACAAAAGACTAATGTATACAGTCGTAGCAGAACCCTCTCTGTTCTGCAGGAGCTCTTCAGATAATTCAGACACTACTCATGGAAGGTAGTATCCGTTGAACAGAGGAAACAATTTCAGTTATTTTCTGTATAGATGTTTCTCTAGCCGACAGGAAAGGTGAATTGACTCCTTAACTTCCCGAGGAGTTAAAATCAGAATGGACTCTTGAACGGAAAGAATTTTAAAGATATGTTAACAGACAGGTGAGCTTTATTTCTTTTTAACTTCTTCAAAATGATTTTCTAATCAAAACTTGGTGAGTATTCCAGTTTGTGATATTTTTGGTGTAAGTAATTCCACGTAGACATAGTTCTGATATCTGCCTTCACCAGTCTGTCCTGCATACAAACAAGATATTTCATAATTATTTGAATGGCATAGAACGACAATGATGTAAGGAGAGATTCTGTCTACCTGAACTAGCTGGTAGATTATTGTTGTGTCTGTAAAAGTTCATAATCAGTTGAAGACTTAGTCCTTATTTGTGCAACTATTTAGAACAGATTACTTTATGTATGTCTTAATTTCTTGAAACAACTGCCATTTGATCATGGCATGCAGTTCAGCTAGTCCCAGGTCCTCCCACTAACAATGGCCAGAGTAATTTCCTTAAATAAGCTCTTAAGGGACAGCCTGTCTCTGGGAATCATTAAAAAAGCTGTTGTTCTCTGGTTCAGGAAGAGATGAAAAAAAAAACCAACTTAGAAATCATCAATTATATCCATTGCATGATTAGACTAATCCATTTAATCAACAATACTCTGTAGTTGTTATAGGACATACACAAGTTTGATGTCTGAGCTACGTTCATTTTTATCTCTACATATTTGGAGCAACATGATCAAGTTTTCTGGGATTGCAAAATTTCCCCCATTGCCACTTGGTTCAACTACAAAGTTAAAAGTAAGGAAGGCAGAGGAAGATACATTGTAGCACAGTTGTCTAACTAAGCTCCTTCTACATTACCAGTAACATATTGGCATTTTTAGTCCTTGCAGTGAAATAAGGTATGCAAGACCCGATTTGAGAGATGTTCATGACCTCCAAGTTAAATTTTGCATTCTGAGATGGTACTTCCAACCTTAGGTCAATTTCAACAATTTTGTTTTGTCTGGGATATGTTCAATCTTAAAGGTTACTCTTTAAGTACATCATCAAAACAAGGAAAGAAAAACCTTAAATATAAAGTAAAAATTTTCTGAAGATTGACATTTTGAACTTCCCACAACTGCTGTAACAGAATGGTCTAATGATGCTAAAGATGTGAGATTAATTGTTCCCTCATATTAATTTTTAATGAAGAGTAACAATTGAGTTGACAGGCTAATAATTACAGTTTTACAGGTCTCTGTAATAGTAACAATCATAATGTTACTTGTCAATCAAAATATGACCCTTATAAGGTTTTTACTCTTTTGTTGTTTTTCTTATGACATGAAGAGACCAAGGACAATTTACCAACTGAACTTCCCTTTTGTATTTCATGTAACTACTTCAAAATTCTAGAAACAAACTTTCTGGATTCATTTTATAATTGTGATACAGGTCCAAAATTTGGACTAGATGTCTGGTCTTAGCTTTTCCACAGTTTAGAACTTTTATAGGTAAGGTGTTTAAGGAGTCCAGGACAGATAGCTAGAGCTGGAATTGGAGTTGGAGCCCCTACATTTTACTGGATGTTTTCTGTGAATTCTGGGACAGAAATAATCAATGATGTTCAAAGGTATAAATGTTTCTTACTTCTTTTTTTTTATTCCTTGTTTTATTTTCTTTGTTTGCTTCATAAAAGCAAAAGACTATTTTGAATAATGAAGTTAAGACAAAACAAGGATGTAATCATCAATAGCATCCATTTAGAGAAAAAAAAATCACAAAAAGTACCTCAAAACCCCTTAACCTCACAAGCCTAATCTTACTTTCATTATGATAAGCAAAAACTTCCTACTCTCATCAGCTGATTTAAGTTCAAGACTCATTAGCATATCCTTTCCAACTCAATTGGTTATATTTTTCTGTAATACTTTAGTTATCAGTTGTACTTTGGCATTGAAGTTAAATGAAATGGAACTCTGTAACCTTTTATCTTGAAGAAAAATAGATTTTTGCCTGTGTATCATGGAAGAAACTTTTCCAAAATCATGGGTTTTAGCCTGTTCCTTTCTGTGCATCACATGTGCCTATTACAAGCTAAAAAGAGCTTTATAAGACTGAACTTTCTTTGTCGTGCTAAGTGTTTCAGGTTGAAACCCATAGCACAAGCATTGGGGAAGGACTTTTTACAAGAATGTCCAGTGATAGGACAAGGGTAAATGGGTTTAAGTTGAAGGAGAATAGATTGAAACTGGACCTTAGGAAGAAATTCTTCAGTACGAGGGTGGCAAGACTTTGGAAAAATTTGCCCAGAGATATTGTGGCTGCCACCTCCCTGGAGGGGTTCAAGGCCAAGTTGGATGCATCTTTGAGTAGCCTGATCTAGTTGAGAGGCGTCCCTGCCCATGACAGGGAGGTTGGACAAGATGATCTCTAAGGTCCCTTCCAGCCTAGGCCATTCTATGATTCTATGAAACAGAACATTGCAGAGAGAGAAGAATGTAGTTATTAACTCAAAGAGTCATGTCAAAAATTTCACTGATGTTAACATTGATCCAAAAAGCCTTTGCTTTCCTTTTGTTTACAAGTTTGATTGAAAGTCAAAAAAACCCGCACAGATTTCTCTAATTCACAGTATTAAAGCTGAAGCAAAGTCTAGTCTGGGTTACTAAAAAGTAATTTGATAGTAATGCAGGTGCAAATAAGGTATAGTGAGAACATTCTCACTGTTTTATAGCATATGAATCAATGTTGGTGCTTGCTGATGTCATTGCCAAAGTTAATGTAATGTCAACAAAAACTATGGCTGAGACAGTCCTAAGAAGTCAATGTTCTTGCTCAAGCATTCAAGGAATATTCCAGGAATGTCTAGGTTGTATCACTGTGCCTGCTGAAGCATAGGGCAGCGAGAAATGGCACGGATCCTTTGTCTACACCAGATTACATATATTGCAATCCTTGGAAAAGGCCTCAAAAGTTATGTTATTCTCTAGCTCTGCTTTGGCCATAACACACACAGTGCTGAAGTACTCCAGGCTTTTAGACCATTGCTACTTCTCTCTTTATCAAGCAGTATCTTTCGTTTTATCTTGCCAAAGAACACCATTTTCTCAACCCTATCTCTTCTTTTGATGTCCAGACTTAACCACTCCAGACTACTCCCTCAGAGACATGATTTGAAAGATCCATCTGTACTTTTTCTTACATGGGTTTACTCTTTTATAATATTTTTTCCCATCTGCTCTTTTGTTCCACTAATATTTTTTAGTTTCAGTAGTACAGATGCTAAAATATATCACTTTGTTACATACATTGTGCTCTATATACTCAGTATACTCAATTTACTAAGTACTGGTGCTTGATTATCTGCTTTCTTGGAGAAATATTTTAACAACAATTAAAATACAAGCCTTAATTGATTTATTGGGAAAATGTAGGATTTTTTTGTGATAGTATTGTTTCTTGCATTATCCTCCTTTTAAGAAGTTGGCTTGCCATCACATCCAAAAGCTGACAAAATTACACAATTCTTTAACTGTTGACTAGAAAACAACATAAGAACTTTAGTTGCAACAGAACATTGTGCAGCTTGCTTTTAAAGTTTTAATTCATATATTAAATTAAAAAAAACCCAACAACCAACCAACCAAACCCCCTAACAACAACAAAACAACCAAAACCAGAAATAGCATACTTGCAAGATCTAGCTTTAAAACCGTTCCTCAAAAAGAAACGGAAAGTACTTGCAGAGTCCCTTGGCTGACCCTTAACATGTACCTTTCTTGGTCTGAAGACAATATTTTGTTAATCAACGACTTCATTTCTTAAGGCTCGTGTTTCCAATTAACTTACCACATTACACTTGCTTTCAGTAACTATCATTCACTTAATAGTGAAAACTTGCAGGCTGCAAGCTCCTGCTACCTGTAGGAGGAGATTTAGGAAAGGTTGATAATCGCTCAGTTTCTGTCCTAGAGCTAGGAGCAACAGCGAGCCATCTGTCATAAAGCTGAGGAATGCCTGAGGATGTAGAGGTTATATCTTCCAAGTGGTGCATGAGCACACAAGCAAGAGCTGCAGCTCCTGCAGCACTGAAAAATGTTGCTCTCCAAGCTGACGTGTTCTTTTTGTCTGTGTGTTTGTTTGTTGGTGGCTTTTTTGAATGATTGCAATGTTTGCGGAACCTAATACGTTCATTCTGAGAGTATTTCTCACTGAATTTGTTACGAATAAGTTTGCAACACCCAAGAAATCAGATAAAGAATCTTGAATATTTTCTTTACTAATCCTCATTTAAATTCTTTAAATCCAGTCATAATTAAGAGCAGATTATTCTTGGCTCTTTAAGAAATATATCTTCGAGCTTTTGAAAATGGTAAAAACAGAATAACCTTTCGAAAATACAAATCAAATCTTCAAATAAATATAAAGTGTATATAGGACCTAGCTCTAAAGACACTCTCCAGCCTTTTAAACAAGTCACCATAATTTCCTTTGTTTACCAATACAGAGTTACTGCACTGTTATTAAGTGTGTTGCAGTTTTAGGAATCTTTATTCATTAAATTCAAGGAAAATATGTAGAGAGCTGGAAAAGAACAATAATGCATTCTGCAGAATATCTAAATCATAGTTTTTGCGTTTTAAAAGTGGTGTTGTAAAATTAATGGAAAATAGAACTAGCCTTTCAAAAGGCAAAGTCTATGCAGATGGTTATTTAAACACCACAGTCATACCTCACCCTTACTTTAAGTAATCAAAAGAATGAAGGACTAACATGTTAAGATCTATAAACAAACATAAACAGGGGTTAAGATAGAGATGAAGGGTAATGCAAAACAGCAACCAGATAGGCAATTTTGGTCTAATAGGGTAAAGACTGAAACTCTGGTATGAATATTAGCTGTTGATACCTGTGAGTCATATTGTTTGCATACTCTAAGACTCAGTAACATATTACCTTTTGTAGGCAGACTAAAAACATAATATCAGAGTTGAGTTATCCATATGACAGCATTTGTGGAGATTCTGGGCAAAAAGGCAATGCTTAGTATATTTATCTTGAATATTTACTGCTGCTTAAGGGCTTTCTTATCAACATATGAGGAAAGGAACCTTTATGTAAAGGTCTTACTGCACTGTAGTAACATACTACCCTGTGAAATTTACTTCACTTTACAAGATGGCGTTGTCTTAGATTTTAAATTTCAGGCCTGCAAATAGAGGGACATGTATCCTGAGAAACATACAGATCAGTATAATACAGTTTACTTATGTTCTTGAATTTTTCTTGGCAATTTTATTCCCTGCATGAAATGCATGGAAAATACATGGAATACATGGAGAGTATGAATATATGTTATTAAATCACCTCTCTAGAAGAACTAGTTCCTTAAGGAGCTTTGCTAGCTAAATCAAAGATCAAGAAATTATTCCTTCTCCAAAAATTCAGGTCAACATTAACCCAGACAACCAGGAAAATATAAGAAATAGTAGGGTGGATTTTGTAACAAGTCACAAGGAATTCAGCACTAAAAGCTGTAACTCTGAGTACTTTATCTGGATATGCTTTAGTTATGCTTCTAAACAATCTTTTATACCTTGAGTGCTACCAAATGTGCCATGCACATTCTTATTTTGTTTATCAGAACTAAAAATCTTTTCAGAGGATTTGAAAAACACCCCATAACATACTGAAGCTTATACAAAGATAAAGTTTTGAAGTAGTTTCCTGAAGAAAAAAAGATATTGCACTTAGTGTAAGGGGAAGATACATTATATAATACATATTGTATAATCTCTGTGTTCAGAAGCGTTGTGGCCAAGAATTAATTCACGTGCACAAAGTGTCAAAGTTTATATTTAAGAATATTTTTAAAGAGCTGATGTTGTTTTAAAATCATAATGAAATAAATTTGCATTGCAGGAATATAATTGCTGTTAGATCAAAGGAATAATTGTTTAAAAAACCCTGTAAATTTTCAAGGGCTCAGTGGAAAAGTACTCAAGAGGGTATGAAACATATGTTATAGTGACAAAACGTAACCTGACATGGTCTTAGTTTTGAGCATTTTGTCTGCCACCTCAATGATATTTTAACATGGCTTTTAAATCAACTATTTTTATCCAGCAAGAATTGTCACTGTAATTAGACCAGCATGGTAACTCCCATTTCCCCTTAGCTTTATGTCGTCTTTAACCTTCTGAAAGATATTCAACAGAGTTTTCTATTTGCTGTTTTTCCTTGCTGGTTTTCTATTTTTAATTTTCTTAAAACTGGGCAAGAATAATAGAAACATGAAAGGAGTCGAAGATTTAAACGTGGCTGAAAATGGGGAGTCAAAATTTGGCACCGAAAGTTTCTCTGATGAAAATTTTCACCCTTATATTGAAACTGGTAAGCACTGAAATCTTCCTTATCTATGATTTCCTTGTGTTGTTTTGCTTTTATTTTTTTTAAATGAAAGTGAGACCACTACTCAGCTGTTTTTTCTTAGCACTAAATAGGGTAGTTTTGTTACCCATTTGTACTACTATCATCTAAGTTTGTTGCTAACATTTATAGTTTACATAAAGACCTTGCTTTGCTTTTGCTACATTTTTTATATCTTTAATCATGAAAAAATTAAACATTTAAGTTTTAGCACTGAAAACTTGGAAGGACATATGATGTTAAAAGGAAGGTGAAAGGAAGGAATTCTTCCATATATAAACTTTAATATCAGTCAAAATCAATGACAAAAGACTCTGAATTAAATAAAGCCTTTTTAAGAGCTTAAAAAAATAAGGAAAACTGAAGCTTATTAGTCATTCTTTGCTTTTTGTCTTGGGTTTGCCCGGCTGGATTTCAGTGGTTGGAGGGCTGTAGGGGTGGCTTCTGCAAGAAGCTGCTGGAAGCTTCCCCTGAGTCTGATAGAGCCGATGCCAGCCGGCTCCAAAGAGGGACCCACCACTGGCCAAGGCTGAGCCCATCAGTGAAGTGACAGGAGAGGAACACCTCCGGGAAAAGATATTTAAGCCTCTGGGAAAAGATATTTAAGAAACGGGGAAAAAGAACAGCTGGCAGAAAGATGGAGGAGTGAGAATCTGTGCAGACCCCAAGGTCAGTGAAGAGAGGAAGATGAGCTCCAGGAACTGGAGCAGAGAGTCCACCGGGTCACAGTGAAGATTACGGTGATGCAGGCTGTCCCCCTGCAGCCCATGGGTGTGATGGGGTGTAGATGTCCACCTGTAGCCCGTGGAGGTGACAGGGGGTGTAGATGTCCACCTGTAGCCCACGGAGGACCCCACACCAGAGCAAGCGGATGCCTGAAGGGGGCTGGATCCCCCGGGAAGCCCGCGCTGGAGCAGGCTCCTGCCAGAGCCTGTAGCCCGTGGAGAGAGAGAAGCCCACACTGGAGCAGGATGGCTGATGGGACTGTTGTGACACCGTGGAGGACTCACGCTGGAGCAGTTTCCCCTGAAGGACTGCACCCCGTGGAGAGACTCATGTTGGGGCAGTTTGTCAAGAACTCGTGAGTGGACTCATGTTGGAGAAAGTGTGTGAAGACTGTGCCCCGACAGAGGGACCCCTCGTTGGAGCAGGAGAAGAGAGAGGAGTCCTCCCGGAGGAAGGAAGGAGCAGCGGTGGAACCAACATCGGCTGAGCTGACTGTGACCCCCATTCCCTGTCCCCTGCACCACGCGGGGGGAGCAGGTGGAGAAACCCAAGAGTGATGTTGAGCTCGGACAGAGGGGAGGAATGGGGTGAAGGTGTTATTTTTAAGATTTGCTTTTACTTTTTATTACTTTTCTCTGATTTTAATAGTTAATAAATTTAACTAATTTCCGCAAAATCAAATGTTTTGCTCAGGATGGTAACTGGGAGTGATCTCCCTGTCCTTATCTCAAATCATGGGCCCTTCGTTATATTTTCTCCCTCCATCTAGCTGAAAAGGGGGAGCAACAGAGCAGTTGTAGTGGACACCTGGCCACCATCTAGGGTCAAACCACTATACTTTTCATTGATTCAAGCGTGTAAGTGCATTTTTCAACTATAAATCTTGGGGCAGACTTCAGTAGGACAACTCACTATAAATTAAATTAAGCACAAGGCTTTGTAAAGTAGTTATTAAAAATATACTAATAAGGAAAACTCTTACTTTTTGGTTTAAGATACTACTCATAGTCTATCATAATTTTTTTTCAAAATTGTTTCAAATTCCTCCTGGCTAAATTTTGGGAGACAGAGTAAATTAAATTCACTGAATGTAAACTTCAGTTTTATACATTTATGTCACAAATAGTATAAAGAGAGCTTGACATTCAAATACGTTTTTATCCTAGCATAGGGTGAATAAAAATATCTTTACTTCTGGGTGAACTGCAAGTATCTTTTGGTCAAGAAGTGGAAGAAAACTTGAATTCTTACCTCTGTACTGTAGCCATATTCCTGAGCCATTCTATATGCAAACTCCTTGATACAAAATATGTTTAAAAATGATGCAGAATAAAACATTTCAACTAATTAACAAATTCATACGTTAAACAAGTCCTGTATTGCCAAAAAAAAGACCAAGCTGTGTGTATACCATGTATACCATGATGTGGTATAAAGTAATGACAGTTATTCCACTTTTAAAAATATACAATGCAGAGTATCAAATTTACAGTAAAAATTTGGTGTATATACGACACATTCATTTCTTAAATTACTTAAGGCTTTTTCCAGTATAATTACAAATAAGTTAAAGAAAAAAAAAATAAACAGAAAACTAGTTGTATCTGTTACTTTGGAACAAGTTAGAAATACTAAATGTGGAAAAGAAATATATTTAAACAAGAAACTGAAAATTCACTTGTCTGTGAGACTACATCAGCACCAGTGAAATAGGAGAGATTCTAAGGAGCAAAGAGATTAAATTAAGCAATTTTATTTTTCCATTGAAAATCAGTGGATGGCTGCAGCTGAATCTCCCTGCAAATTCATTTTTGTCCATAGATTTTGCAAACTTTCAGCTTTCCTGTTGTTTTATAAAGATTTCCCAAGAGCTTTATGTTCTATGAAGAATAATTATCTTCTGTGGCTGCATGAAGAAAGCTTTTAACTAAGAAATATATCTGTTCAAAAAAAGATATGGCAATTGATATTGGAATAAATTAGCAAGTAAAAAATATAAACATTTGTCATTGTTTAACCATTTGGAGGAATTTACAGACAATAGCATCTGAAATTAAGGAAATGATAGAACGTTCTAATTTGACAAGTTAATAAGGAGACTATACTTTGCATACATGGCACATTAAAATAAAACATTTGCATATATTCCACCTCTTGAAATCATATGCAGGACAAGGGTTTGACTATGTTGTTTACCAGAGAAGTTCAATTTACTTTCGATATTCATAAGAGAGGATACAGATAATGCGCAACTGTACAGAGATTTATGAGATCAATGTTCTGTTTCCCCGGGGAACAGACAGCTCTTGGGATATTGAAGTTTTTCTCCATTTCCCCCAGTTTTAAATTGTGATACTAATATTTAAAGTCCAAATAGTTGAAAGAAACTGTGAGTAGATACATTTATTCAGAATTTAATTCACAGTCTGGTGAGAAAGTACCTAGAGCACTAAATCACTTGAAATTAATTGGAAATTTTATTTAAGTAGTTGACTAGTTTCCTGTAAATAATTTTTAAAACCCCTAAGCTAATAACTCAAGATAGCTTAAAAAAAACAATTTCAGCTTGAGCTTTGTGAAGAATACATGCATGAAAATTGTCAGAATGCTATTACAATATTTATTTATTCTCATCTATATGCCAAAAAATTTTTATAAATATAAGAGAGGTTAAAAGATCAAATTTTTTATGTTCTTGATTCAGAACTGGATGAAAAGTCTTTCTTTCATAAGGATAATGTTGTCTTTAATTGTTTATTTATTATTATTTATCGAATGTCATAGTAAGTTCTTGCTGGACCAAAAAGCAGTTTTTGGCCTTGTTTTGTTGAGTTTGTTTTCTTTTTTAGTTCGTTGTGAGTTTTTTAAATGTAACCATTGGGGAAAAAATTATTTGCAGTTCTTAGTGTATGTTTAGTAATGCTTGCATTACAGACGTTCTAACCTACAATTACCTCCACTAACTGACACGAGACTGTTGTAGACAACAGGAGTTCAAAGTATTTCTTTTATGACTATTTTGACATTTTTGCTATTATAATGTTATAAGAGAATGTAGATGCTCACCAAACCAATTCTGGGCCACAGAGACAACATTCTGGGAAAATAAAAAAAAAAAAAAAAAGCGTATCTCCTGAGTTGTTCCTTTTCAGTGCACAGAAATTTGGGAATGCAGAGGGTGGGAAAAATAAGACTTGAATGTGATGAACCGTTAAGCCAGAGGAAAGTATGTACAAGCATTTTTTTTCCTTTTGTGATCTGCTACTGTTATTAAGCTGCTTTGCTTTACCAGGGCTTTTGAGTCACACTGCCCACGTTTATCATTATTCACAAATAGTAAAATATTAGCTATTCCAAATAGATTAATTGCATACGTATGTTGTATATTTGGGATAAAGTAGATTGAAAGTCAGCATAGGAATAACAATTGTCCTGAGAGTAAAGAATCTGGTCTCGTTACAACGGGTACTTAAAGGCACAGGCAAAATAACAGTGCCACACATTGTCCTTCCACCAAGGGATCAATGGTTTACTGTGAATACTTTCTGTATTGACACCATAAAATCTTTGAGTGGAATAAATGCAAAGAAATTATACCTGCTTTAAAACATTTTCTAAAAAATTATGCAGCAATAAACATTGCAGAAAATATCACCTTCTAGTCCTATAATTAAAAAATAATTAATAAAAGCCCATTGGTATCTTCTATTAACAGAATATAAACCAGAAAACATTGTGCAATACCTATCCTCTATAACTATGTCTGACTGAAATTCATTTATATGTTAATACTTAAATTTCATCGTATATTTCAAAAAGTCTTGGTTTTGTATAAATCTTACAAAATATAGTTGTGGGGTTTTTTTTCTGTGAAAACAATTATGTCTTCCCATTAATATAGTTTACATGAAATTATTTACAGTGAGTTTAAACAGTTTATTTTTATATCAAACTATGTTATTCACCCCTAACCTCCTGGTATATTTCCCCATAAATGGTACAGTCTTACTATCTAATTTAAGTCATTAAACTCTGTTCATGCAGACCAATAGTTTTAACATATTTTACGCTATTGAAGGTATAGACTAGAAAGTCATGCACTTGAATCAGTAAAAGTCATGAAAAGCCAGCATAAATAGGGTTATTTCTTTTTCTTTTACTTCTCCTTTTCCAACACCAGTGCTTTATTCTATGCAGTTTGCACTCTTGTAAATATATATTTATTAATCAAACAAATACACTTGTTTCAGGAAAGCTCATAGTTTCCATGCCCTGTGTGGTCTCAGAGATGAGAGTAAACGATGATAATTTTTTTTATTAGATTTTTAAATGCTTTCTCTGGAAAACTCATGGTTTTCAAACAAATATTTTCTATTCCTCTATTTCACATAAGTAGCCTCTTTAAATTTCACTGTTCAGTATTGTTTGGATTTCTGTGTTGTTGTCTATCTTACAGGTTCTTCAGCTGAATATATGCTGAGGAAGCCTGAGGAGAGAAAAGAAAATCAGTAAAGTAAACTGTTAAAGTGATGGGGGGTTTACCATAACCAAAATGCTTTGTTGTCTCTCTCAACAAACATTTTAAATTAGTTACCTTGCAGTTAACCTGGGTCATTGCTGGTCCCTGAATCAAACCGCGGGCAAACACCTTTGCCTTCAGCAGTGTCAAGGTTTTGTTCTATGGACTTAATTTCCTCATTCCAGTTTTAAAACATTAAATATTAATTTTGTATGAGTAGTTGATAAACAATTAATAAGTGAATTAATGTCTGTACATGAGAAAGTAGAGTGAGTTTGCCACCATCTTGGTCCTTATTTTGATGAAATATTTATTACAAGTGGAAGAGCTGGGTGGGATTTTATACTTCTACACCATCTCCGAGAAAAGGGAAGAGGACAGTACTCATGACCATATATAAATCCTCAAGTGTAGAGGGAAATGGAACAGAAAGACAAAACAAACTTTACCATTTAGCTTACATAGCTAAGATAAATGTCATTAGGATTTTATCAATTGTATGCTATATACCTAAATGCATCGCATTCTTGACATTGACATGCATACTCCACTTGACTCAACAAATCTTGTTATCTAGTTTGGATATCTACAGTGCAAAGTATTAGCAACCAATTTAGCTTCTAAGAGTTCGAGACATCTAAAAAAATATATATAAAAATATATACAAATAATATAATATATATTA
>NW_009726513.1:3571-8391 GCF_000703405.1 Apaloderma vittatum | reverse complement strand
CTGTCCCCATCACACAGCCGGGGGCGCCCAGCACATGGCCACCCCATCGAACAGCTAATGCCACCTCCAGCCCTTGTGCTGTCCCCATCCCACTACTAAGCTCACCCCCACCCCTGCGTCATCCCTGGCCCACTTCCAAGGGCATCCCGTGCCAAGGCCTGATCCTTGAGCCGGCGGGGAGAGAGGGTGGCTGGCTGGTCCCCTGCAGCTGGCTCTTGATGATGTGCCGCTGGCCCAGGAGCCACCTCTGGGGCTGGGACACTGCCTAAGAATCACTTCCTCCAGGTGTGACCTGGCTCACAGGGACACCTCTGCTCAGATGACACCCTGTGATCTCGCATGGGGAAGTCCCAGAGCTGCTAAAGTAGAAGCGTGCCAGGGTGATGAGGTGTCCTGGGGCGTTTCGCTGGGTGGATTGAGGATGATGTTATTTTGCAAGCGACTGGCTGTTTTGTGGCACTGAAGGCACAGCCGGCTAGCGCTGTCACCCGTCACGCTGTCCTACTTCCAGCGGCCTGGAAGTTGTTATTGCATCAGCTTTAATCCCAGTTCAAACACAGTCCTGACAGCTAGGGAATGTCACTTTTTATGCTGCTAATTCTACAGCTGATGTGAGTTAATTTGGTTCTTGCTCGATTGATTGGGGTGGTGGTTTTTCCCCAAGGGTGTATTGTGCTGGTTTAAGATCACCTGGGTAGGAAATGCTCTGATATAGAACCGTGCTTAATATTTAGTACAGTTTATATTTCTTGCATTAGTCCACAGGGCTGCAGAACAGCTCAGTTTCCGTTTCACCTTCCCGAGCTGTCTGGAGGTGAAACATCCAAAGTACATGGCTGCTTTCAGTATCACCTCCATACTGTGCCAGGCTTGCTCATGCGTGTGTTTGCGCCTGTCCTCGATCGTTGGGAAGCAGCCATGGGAGCCCCGCTGTGAAGACCACGGGCATTTGATGTATCGCCTTCAAAGGGCCACCTCAAGCCCTTCTCCAGCTCCCCATCAGTGGGCACTGGCTGTAGTTTCTGGGGAGCTGCTCAGTGTCTGAGGGATCTCAAGTGCATCAGAGTGACCAAGTGCAAATCCTAATTTACACGCGGATCCTGTGTTATATTTATATCTGGTTAATGTTTCCAAACACCCAGGATTGTGCAAGACTGTTCTGAGGCCAGGGGATGTTGTTCAGAGGGCTTCACTGGAGCACGGCGTAAGCCCCCAAGGGTCCTGGCTTCAGAACTTCAGCTTCGTGTTACCCTTCGAGGCAGCTGGACCAAGAACTTGGCTGCCAGTCAGGACGGGTCTTTGGGGCAGGACTTTGGGAAGGGACTGTTTGCAAGGGTGTGCTTGATGAGAGGCAATGGTTTTAAAACTAGAGCAGGTAGGTTTAGATTAGATATCAGGAAGAAGTTCTTTACTATGAGGGTGGTGAAATACAGCAACAGGTTGCCCAGAGAGGTGGTGGAGGCTCCGTCCCTGGAGGCATTCAAGGTCAGGCTTGATGGAGCTCTCAGCAATCTGATCTAGGTAAAGATGTCCCCGCTCACTGCAGAGGGGTTGGACTAAATGGCCTTTAAAGGTCCTTTCCAGCCCATCACAATCTATGATTTTGTGATCTCCTGTGGTTAAACTGGCTTTTTCCTTCTCTTCCTCCTCTTCCTCCTCCTCCCCTAAATGGGTCTCCATCGTGGTGCCCAACTCTTGTCCTCATCCGAGCGCCCAGCTCCTTGCCCCGTGGCACGGCCGGGCTCTGCGCGGAGGTCGGCAGTGAGTAATCCTCAGCCTTGTCCCGAGCCTTTCCCAAGCGTCAGCACTTTTCTTTGTTGAGTGATATAAGGGCGCCTGTGTGCGCTCACGGCACTGACATTTAAAAGCAGAATTTGAGAGTACGGTAAAACACGAGCAGTCATTGCCTGGATCCCCCTTTCTCCAGACGGTTGGTTAACTTAATGTTTCCATTGTTTGCTTCTCACTTCTCTTTATTTTTCAGATATAATTAAGAATTCCCTCTTTGCTGTTTGCTTCTCCTGCCCGCAGTCCAGGTGGTGTGTAACTTGGTTAGAGTTGCTCTAGCTGGGTCCTTCAGTATTTTAATGTGAATTTTGGAGCTTAACCGTGCAGTGGCTGTAACTGAACGTGGTCAGTGCCTGGTCATTTCACTGTAACCTACAGCAATGCTGTCTGGACAGCAAGTGAAGGAGCATTGGATGTCGTCATTATGGGAATTACCAGGGAGAGACAGTGGTTTCCTTTAAGTAGCTTGTGATTAATCTGATTTAAAGCGAGGAAATCTGCAAGATGCCTCTGTTTGCGGCTATTGCATGAGAGCAGCGCGTGTGACAGCCAGATATATGATCCTGGCATCTGAGATAACGCCTGTGCCAGCTCACCCGGGACCAACAAAATCTGAGCGTCAGCGAGCAGATGGCTAAAAATGAAGCGTGGAAAGGACTAAAATTCCCTTCATCTCGGCCGTCACCTGTCCCTGTGGCTAAACACACAGCTGGCCTCGCAGCTGAGTATGCGCGGTGCTGTGCTGGGAGGTGGTCGGGGTGTGCCAGGGTGCCGTGATGCTTCAGCCGGGTGCTGCCTCCATCACCTCCCTTTTGCCTTGGCACGAGCCTGGGGTGAAGGGTCTGGTGCTTTGGGTTGGTACCCACGAGGAGAGGATGAACTGAGCAGGCAGGAGGCAACTGTACTGGTGACAGAGGGGAGGGACGCGGTGATGGTTGGTGGGAGATGCTCTGTGCACAGAGGTGGAACAAACTCGGGGCTGGGTTTCCCCGCTTTGCCCTTGGGAAGTGGAGGAAGAGGCCAGCTTTGCCACAGAGATGGGATGCTGTGGGAGCTCCTGAAGCTCCTCTGGAAGGCTGCTGGGTTCAGGAGCCCCCAACCTGCCCTGTGCAGCCCCCTGCACCCCAGAAATCTGAGCTCTGGGGTGGGGAGCACTGACATAGTTGGAATGGGATTGGCTGGCGGATCTGGTTACAGCAGGATGCTGCGGCTGCGAGCTGTGCCATGAATGAAATCCCCAGCCCTCTGTTTAGCTGGAATTACGGTTTCTGTCACGGAAGGATCCTGGAGTCACGTGGGTTCTTCTGCTCGCCTCGCCACACTGCTTCTGCTGGTACCTTGGGAAAAGGGAAGGGAGGCTGCTGGCAGCAGCGGGGTCCCTGCCTCGAAAGGCAGTGAGCACGGAAAGGCAGCGGTGTCAGCATGTGCACTGAAGGGCTGAGATGGGGAAGAGGCCCTGGGGTGACTGGAGTCCCCAAGGCATCAGGCCACTTCGCCCGGGTGTGTATTTCTAGGGGCTAGATTGCTGTGCTGGGGGCTCCTGGTGTGGTTTGGGTAAAGGCAGAGCTAGTTCTTGTTGCTCCATCCACTGCTTTCGGCTTGTGCTGCTGCCGGCAAGTACAGGATACTGCAAAAGTGGCATCTCTGTCTGTCCCGGATCTCTGACCATCCTCTGCAGCTGGGGAGGTGATGGGGCAGCGCTGCAGGCAGGGCTCTGTCCTGAGGCACTCCTGGACCCTGCTGGTTGCTTGTCCCTTTCCTGGGGTTTTAGCAGATTTTCCAAGAAAAGGAGGATGAAAAATAGTGAGCAAAGTCCAGAGTTTATCGTGTTTCGTCTCTTTCTGTCTGGGGTGGGTTACAGCATGCAAGAGGCGGAGGAACAGTGATCCCACAACACCCAGGAAGATGAAGTGTTGCCTTGTCTGTACATCCGTCTCCCCACCTTTAGCACCAAGAGGGGATGTGGCAGTTGTCCCTCCTGAGAGCCTGTCTACTACTTCCGTGTCCTCATATTTGGGTTTTTTTTTTAATTTTTACTTTGTTGTATTTCCCCACCACTGGAAAGCACTTGTTTGGCTCAGAAAATGCTGAAAGTTCCTCCTCTGGCTGGGGAAGGCCAGGCAGAGTCTCAGTGTTTAATTTTAACTGCTTAGGCAAGGACAAAACCGCAGCAGGCGCGCGCGCGTGTGTGTGTGTGTGTGTGTGTGCTGGGGACCTTTGAACTGTCTCCATCTGCTCTGGGGCCCAGCAGCATTTTGGGAGGTGGCTTTTCTCCACACACACCCCCCAGCCCATGGCAATGTGACAACAACCCCAGTGTGATGTGGGAATCCTTCCCTGGGTGGGGACTGGGGACTACAGAGTTAACGCTGGGGCAGGATGGCACTGTGAAAAGAAAATCATAAATAAACGCAGAAGTTCACGCGGTTAAAAAGCTGTTGAGTAGAGCAGTTGCTGTTTGAAAGCCCAGCTTTTAAATGAGACCAGTAAGTACTGCTGGTTGGAATAACTTCCCTGTGATGGACAAATAGTGGAGGGCTTGTAAAGGAGCTGGAAGACCAGCTCTACCCACAGGTACCACAGGGATCTCTGCTCTGGGGCAGAGCCAGCAGTGGCCGCAGCATCTGCTGAGTGGAGAAACAGCCCTTCCACGCTCCAGCACCCTGCAAATGCCAAGCAGGATGGATGCATGGTGGGACGGGGGTCCCTCTCCCTCTCGCAGGATGGGGGTATGGTGCGCGAGGACACTGGTGGGTGTGTCTGTGGTGCTGGCAGGCTGTGATGGCTTTTTCTGGCTTTCCCCTGGCCTGCTCCCCTCTGCTGTCAGCTCTTGCATCAGCTAAGAGTGGTTGCAGTGGGAATCTGGCTGGTGCCCAGCATCATCCTGCATCTTCTCTGAACCAGATCCTGTGGGAGGTGGGTCTGGCTGTGGCGTCCCTGCGTGCCATCAGCTCAGCGCAGTCCCACTGGCTGGGTATTTGGCCCCCAGCATTTTAGGGGGAGATGATGCTGAGCTCCCCTGGTTCAGGAGG
>NW_009726513.1:1550-3540 GCF_000703405.1 Apaloderma vittatum | reverse complement strand
GCAGTGAGCAGTGGCGCTGGACCCTGCGGAAGGGAAGAAAGGGATGCGGTTCCCTTTGCAATGCCATGGGCTGTGCCCGCTGTGGGAGTAAGTGCTCCAGCTCAAAGGTGGCCCCCACAGCCCCCCAGGCTCGGTGCAGCGGTGGCTGGTTGCGGGGCAATGGCTGGTCCCCAGTTCGGAGCAGTGGCAGCAGCAGAGCAGGCGAGAAGCCCTCATTAGGTGGCTGAAGCCAGAAGTGCCCTGCGGGGCCTGAATACATTTGCATTGTAAGTCTGAAATCTGCTTTGATTCCCCACCTCCTTGGAAAGACACTTCTGTGCAGCAAGGCTCTTTGTTTGGCTGGTTCCTCCTGCCCAGCATGGCCAGTCATGCCACCAGTTGGGATTGCTGCTCTGTCTTCTGCTGGGTGCTCTCTGCTGCGGCCAACCCGGCAGCAGTGAGCGGAGGGAGCCACTTTCCCATGCTGGTGGGGCATTAATATTCCCTTGGGTTAGAGAGGGGAGTCTGGTTTAGCCAAGGCAACTCGCTAAAGTGTGCATTGATCCTGGGAAAAGGGCACCTGTGTTCCTAGTTTGTGGGATCTCTGGGTTTGTCCTTCCGCTGAGGTTGGCTGGAGGGAGCGCACTGATCTCACTGCATCCTCAAGTGACATCTTCTAATAGACTTGGCATTCTCAGCCCTAGTTACTTTATCAGTGTTTGCTAAGCAGGGTAATTTGCATGTGTAGGTCAGTAGTATCAACACTTCTTGGCTCTCTTGGCTGTAGTTGGGGAGCAGAGCCTGCCCAGCCTAGGCAGAAACGCAGAGGACGTCCTGCAGATCTGCCCCCAGATAAGTCCCAGCTGCAAAGCTCGGGGATTGTTGGAAGATCTGGCAGACAGGGAGACCTTTGTGCTTGGACCAGGGCTTTCTGCCATGGGCGGTTTTTGTTCCGACACAACGAACCAACACCTCTTCCTTCTTCTTTGCAGGTCTTGTGGTGGGAAACAAACATGGCTGAGCTGTCTCTGGCTCTGGGGCTGGGTGGGAGAGGAGCAGCCTGACGCTGCGGCACTGGCAGATACAGCCGTGATCTCTTCCTCGGAGGAGAGATGTGATGCGATAGCTGGCCCAGGCCTTCATCTGATTATAGAGGCTTTTTCTTCCTTTTCAGGCTGGTATTTTGAAAGGCCAAGGACACTGCTTCTATGGCTGGGTCTTTGCCCTCTTTCCCAGGGAGGATCTTGCTTGCAGGGAGACCTGCCTGGCTCTAGCACCCTGCTTGGCTCCCCCGAGGGCAGGAGGCTCCGAGCGGCTGCCCTCTGCTCCAGGCACCTCTCAGCCACGCTCCAGGGCTGCAAGCGGAGCTTGAGGCTGATGCAGCATAGACCTCGGGTTTTCTGTCCTGCAGGAAAGCGATTATAAGGGGAGAAGTTTAATGCTGAGTTAGCCTGAGGAGCAATGTGTTCAGGACATCCAGCAGGAACGATCTGCTGTGCTCCTTGGTGGGAAGGGTGGAAATGTTTTCATTTATTCCTCTTTTCCCTCTCTGCAACCTCTGTTAAGGGGATTGCTGTTGCTCTGCCCCATCGAGGGGCAGCCCAGACCTCCTAGAGGGCTCAGCAGAGTGGGTGCTGGAGGAGCTTGGAAAGCTGTTTGTTTTTTGGGGGTTTTGATTTTTTGGGGTTTTTTTTGTGCTTTTGTGGTTTGGTTTTGTTTTGTTTTGTTTTCTTGGCTAGTGTCTCCCATTGCAGCCCTGGGTTCTGCCAATTCGCCTGTGTCCCTGACATAGCTCCAGGACGTGTAGGCTTCACCTCTCCCAACCAAAGGACTCTGGCTGCTCTTTTAGTCTTTGTCGAATGCTACCGCTTGCACGGTGCTCCCCAAGTACCCTCTCCCCCTTCCCCAGGAAAGCATCCCCTTTGTCCTGCACAAAGTGTTGGAGGTGCGGGAGGCTCTGGAACTGCTCTCTGGTTGCTGCCAGACCAGCGTGCCCACCACCAGCCCCAGC
>NW_009726513.1:0-1495 GCF_000703405.1 Apaloderma vittatum | reverse complement strand
TGGAAATAGCGATGCGTGGGCTGGTGGGCAGGGGCTGGGTGGATGCCAGGCAGACAGGCAGACACCAGGCAGGCTGCATGGGGCCGGCCGGTGGTGAGGAGGAACCGAAGGACTTGGCTTTCGGCTCTCACTGCAGGGATGCTGCTGCTGAGCTGTGGTGGGAGCTGGGCGCGGTTGAGGACGTGGTTGACAGCATCTGCTCACCCAGGGCTGGTCTGTGTGACCACAGGATGGTGGGTACCTGGGTGTGGGTGGCTGCCACCTCCAGCCCCAGGGAGAGGAGGAGAGATTCAGCTGCTTTGCAGGTTTTCGGGATTTTTGGTTGTTTTTACGAAGGTGAGAAGAGTGCAAAAACCAAAGTAAAAATAAAGCCCAGCAGTCTGGGGGGCCTGTGCAAGGGGATCTGTCTCGGTTCATGGGTGCAGGCAGATAAGGCCCATTGGGTGCAGCACAGGGACACCTTGGGTTTGGACATCTCAGTACACAGAGAGGTTTTCTGGGACGCCTTCCTGGACAGGCTGTCTGGTCCTTGCCTGCCTAGTCCTCTGGGGCTCTGGTGCCACACTTGAGGGAGTGACCAGCTGGCGAAGGGCTCCTAGGGGTCTGGTGGCCTGTGAGCAGCTCGTTTCCCATGTTGTATGAGGAGGAAGATGCACAAAGAAGGGTTTGCACGATGGTGTGGAGAGCCTGATGCCAAGAACTGGAGTGGCCAGGGAGTGTGGAAAACCCCCTGCGTGCATGCAGAGAAACATGCACAGAAAACTGGGGGCATCTGGGGGCTGCCTGCTGCCCCTGTGGTTCTGCAGCTGCAGTGCTGGAGCGGGAGCAGCTGCAGCTGGTGTTGGTGCAGGGCTCCCTGAGGTATGAGCAGAGCATGGTTTCCTGCCATGAATGGGGGTGATGTGCTCAGCCAAACCACTGTCACACCCCTGGCAGGTCGATGCGCCAGACAGCCAGGCCTTGTGCTGCGGGGGGCTTTGGGGGCTGCAGGGTTTGGCTGTGGAGGATGGAGGAGACTCTCCATTGGAACCTTGGAGGAATGGAGCTGGGCATGTGCACTTGGCTCCTTGAAATACCTGGAAGTGAGGTGGGCAAGGGGTGGGAAATGGCAGCTGTGGAGCTGTGCCACTGACTCAGCACCCAGTGACTCAGCCCGTGGAGGTGGTAGGCTGTGGATTCTTGCCATGCTGGGGCTGGATATGGCCCCTTGGGGAGGCAGGGCTGTGCAGGGGGCAGCAGTGACTCCTCACCAGTGGCTCCATGTGCCCTGGATGCACTGAACTACAGCCTCAGCATTGCTGTGCTTACTCAAAATGTATTGGCTGGGTCGGAACCTTGTGTGGACATCCCTGGGAAATGGAGTGGCAGTGCCTTGGCAGAGTCTCCTCAGGTTTTCCAGCTGGGGTGCTTGCTGATGCCACCCGTGTCCTGGCACTTCACACTCGGGTGGCTCTACCTTCCCCTTGTGCCCAGCTGAGCGTTATCTCTCCTGCCT